>NW_017096390.1:0-10535 GCF_001412225.1 Nicrophorus vespilloides
AAATCAATGAAATGTGAAAACACTGCTTTTTTTTTCATTTTCTTAACTTTGAACGTGAATTACAGCCAAACGGCTAAAAGCACAGTAATATATCGATACTTGCTAGATTCCCCATACATTCAGCTTTCATATGCATTTTTTGGATTCATTCTATGTATTATAGTTTTCGAGAAAATCAATGAAATGTAAAAACACTGCTTTTTCGAGCATTTTTTAAACTTTGAACACGAATTACAGCCAAACGGCTAAAAGAGAAAATCACTAAAATGTGAAAACACTTTGAACATGAATTACAGCCGTAAGGATAAAACCACAGTAATGTGTGAATACTGAATAGCGATTAAAATATATTTAGAAAAATTAAAGTCGGGAAGTGGACGAGTATTCGCGTGACCGCACTTTTCCTATTTACCCAAGGCCATTTTAATCGGATTTTATTAATAGAAGTATGAAAAGTATGCACGTACATATTTAAATTGTATATATGTGTACGTGTGCGTTTGTGAATTTGTGTATGTGCGTTTAATCTGGCTATAAACAAGTTCGCAAACTACTTTGTATGCTAATTCAGACACACACAGACACAGACACAGACATATTTCGTTGCGGAAAGGGAAGAAAACAAGGATAATTTATCCTCATTCTTCGGCACTCGCGTTTAATTTTAAATTTCCACAACCAACGTTGTTTTTACACGGAAATTTGCTCACGAAACATTTTAATTAGAATACGTTTAATCTACAATATTCTCTAGTAAGAATCGACGGATTATGATCGCACGTTTTACTGCCTCCTTCCTCCTCCTCCATCATCATCATCATAATACGGGATAAATTATGGAATCGCATACCGTCCGTGTATGGGATGAGATGGATGAATTGATGGCGGCTCCTCCGTATTAAATTGCTTTATGTCCACCAGTTATTGGTCATTAAGCAATTCATTTTGAGCGCATTCAATTTAGCGAACCGAATTCCATGGACTCAAGACATGCAACATGGAATCATCGTAAAGAATATACATATATACATGTGAATGAGTGAGCAAGCAGCGGCGCGCAGCATTGAAGATCATTTCGAAACGCATAAAATAATTCGCATTCCTCTGCACTCGAAAATAATACGAAGATCTATCGCATTCATATTTATTTTAAGAATTCTATTACTATTTCTATCTTACACTTGCAACAAATCTAAATGTCAAGTTCAAATTTTCATTAAACGAAAATTGCTTAAGATTTCGTAAAACAAAAAAATTACAATAATTCACATACGAAATTATCATCACGACATACTCGAATCGTTGCGTAACTCGAGTCTAAAAATATTCGCAGTGATTGCATCAATTATTACCACGAGCTCCAATTTTCCTCGCATAAATCATTCTTGTTTACTAAGCGCAACAATGTTTCATCTTATGTATTTTTTTGTATACAGTGGAACCTCGCTTAACGAACAAAATTAATTGTAAGAAAGACGAGGGATGTTTCGCACAACGAGAAGAGAAGCCCTTTTACATAACTTTAAATACTTGTGTATTTTGAATATGTTTCAGATTAAACTTAGTTAATTTAAGCGAGGTTCCACTGTATACATCTTTTTCAGCATGAATATAATTACCATCTCTTTTTCAATTACAAGTTTCGCGTCGTCTCGCCAATTACTATCAATCATTTTTCAAACATCATCGTCAACCTTGTTGCAATAAAAACGGATTAACGTCGCGAATTTCACGCACAGAAATTCTATTTATAGTTGGTTATGTTTTCCATTAAAATACTTACATTCTACATTAAATATACACAACACTTTAATACACACTGAACGCTTATGCTTATGTGAGTGAGTGTGTGTATATATGGAAAATAAACTTAAAACAGCGAAATGCTAATGCGGCAATTAATTTTTAGCCGCTCATTACCGCATTTCGCGACGCCGGATTAATAAATTATTTCAGTTTAATTACTGAAGGAAACTGCGATCCTCTCCACCATACGCATACTTCACTGAAATTCCATAATTTCACCGCACCGTAACGTAACGTAAAAACAAGGCATTCTTTCTGCACAAAAATCTTGCAAATTTGATGCAAAGATTCAACTTTTTCTTATTTAGAAGAAGTCGCAAGTGGACTTTTGTTTAACAATTATGAAAATTAATTACAATATTTAATAACGAAGCAATATGTTTAACTTTTTAATAAGGCAAGGTAATTAATTGTAGTTATTTTATGTTTCAACCGGATTTACTAAATAAATATAAGAGAATTATATAGAAAAGAAACGGCTTTACGGGAAAACCAGTTTTATTAAAATATTGAATGCATTACCATAACGGAGAAGAACGCTTTGTAATAAAAAATGACCTTGGAATGTGAGAAAATCAATGAAATGTGAAAACACTGCTTTTTCGAACGCTATTTTTCATTTTTTCAAATTTGAACGTAAATTACAGCCGTAATGATAAAACCACAGTAATATATCAATAATTGCTAGATTCCCCAAACATTCAGCTTTCATATGCATCTTCTTGATTTATTCTATCTATTATATTTTTCGAGAAAATCAATGAAATGTAAACACTACTTTTTTTTTCATTTTTTTAAATTTGAACGCAAATTACAGCCGCAAGGATAAAACTTCAGTAATATATCAATAATTGCTACATTCCCCAAACATTCAGCTTTCATATCCATCTTTTGGATTCATTCTATCTATTATAGTTTTCGAGAAAATCAATGAAATGTGAAAACACTACTTTTTCGAGCGTTATTTTTTCAACTTTGAAAGCAAATCCTCTCCTGCGATCCTCTCCTCCATACGCATACTTCACTGAAATTCCGTAATTTCACCGCACCGTAACGTAAAAACTTTCATAATCACGTAATCTGTGTTCTTGTTATTACTATTTTTTTGCATCAAAATCTTGCAAATTTGTTGCAAAGATTAATCTTTTTCTTGTTTAGAAGAAATTGCTTCTTCATGAAGTTGCACTTTTTTTTGTAACAAATATGAAATTTCATTACAATATTTAATAAAGAAGCAATCTGTTTAAATTTTTAATAAGACAAGGTAATTAATTGTAGTTATTTTATGTTTCAACCGGATTTACTAAATAAATATAAGAGAATTATATACAAAAAAGAAACGGCTTACGGGAAAACGAGTTTTATTAAAATATTTAATGCATTACCATAACGGAAAAGAGCGCTTTGTATTAAAAAATGTCCTGGTGCATCATTCACAAAATCATATTATACAAACAAGAATTATTTACTAAACCCTTAAGTTGAATAAAATTTATATTTATGTGTGTGAACACAAAAAATCTGTCGTTCTACGAAATGTTTGAATTTTTTTTTATGTAACACCAATTCTCTGTATGTGTGTGAACAGTAAAATACATTACCATGAGAATAAAACAACACGAGCACTTTGTATTAATATTTTAAAGGTCTTATTAGTTCGTGCAATGAATATCTTATATTCAAACGCTCATAAACTTCTCTCTCTCTTTCTTTACTTTCGAACATTCCGTATGGACATGTAAAAATAGTTCTTATTTATTTATTTATTTATTTATTACCTGAATACATTTGAATAGATTTACGAGGAAATATTTCCAATTGCCTTTGACACAAATATTTCGAATTTTTTGTCACTTGAAAATTCCTTCATGCATTTCCGAAGAACAAAAAAAAAACCGCAATCATTTATCACATATTTCAATTAATTCTTACACGAGGAAAATGAAATTCTTTGTAAATCATTAAATTACATGTAAATACTGATTTAAGCAACACTCTTGATAATTTCTGAAGATAACACGAGGATTAAACAGTCTGTTTGCCCTATAATTAAAAATAATCAACGTTATCTAACGAACGCTTTAATTTTTTTTTTCAACTTAGATAAGGCGGCTTTCTGAAAGCCATTAGCGCCTTGTGGAAACACTTCAAAACCTCTTCGAAATTAGTCTAAGGGTTTGTTGTTGTATATTTTTTTTCCTTTCTTTTTTAAAAGAAAATCTGTTGCTTTTGCTCTCGCGATAATCCGAAGAGAAAGATCCGTAAACAAGGCCATTATTCATTGCAATTAATTAATTGCACGCCAATATTATCTTATCGTTTTGTTAATTATAAACTCTGTATTCAATTAAACTGACAAGGCAATATTTTAGCGCAACAAGAAAATTTATCTTGGTTTCATTCAATTTATTCATATGAAAGAACATATGTAGAATATTTAAACTTTTTGTTTTCGTTTACGTAATGGAAAACATTTAGTTTTTTTATTTTATTTTCTTTTATAAAATCTGTGTTATTTTGACAATTTCATCTTTTTTCTTAAATTTGTATCATCATCAATATTTTTAACAAATAGTTGCATTTTTAGTCAATTTAATGTAAAGCCAATACATTTTAATTATTATTTCGAAAAATTTAATACGTAACGTAAAACGTTTACGTATTTTGTTTTATTTTACGTAACTTAAAACATTTACGTTTTAACCTTATTTTCTTGTATAAAATCAATGTTATTTTGACAAATTTCATCAATTATAGCAGTTTTTTTCTTAAATTTATAATATTATCAATATTTTTTAACAAATAGTTGTATTTTTAGTCAATTTAATATAAAGCCAATACATTTTAATTATTATTTCGAAAAATTGAATACGTAACGTAAAACGTTTACGTATTTTGTTTTATTTTACGTAACTTAAAACATTTACGTTTTAACCTTATTTTCTTGTATAAAATCAATGTTATTTTGACAAATTTCATCAATTATAGCAGTTTTTTTCTTAAATTTATAATATTATTAATATTTTTTAACAAATAGTTGTATTTTTAGTCATTTTAATGTAAAGCCAATACGTTTTAATTATTATTTCGAAAAATTTACTACAAAATGTAAAACATTTACGTTTTTTATTTTATTTTACGTAACTTAAAACATTTACGTTTTAACCCTATTTTTTTGTATAAAATCAATGTTATTTTGACAAATTTCATCAATTTTAGTAGATTTTTTCTTAAATTTATAACATTATCAATATTTTTAAACAAATCAAAAAAATAGTTGTATTTTTAGTCAATTTATTGTAAAACCAATACGTTTTAATTAATATTTCGAAAAATTTAATACGTAACGTTTTTGTTTTATTTACGTAACTTAAAACATTTGCATTTTTCCTTTGTTTTCTTGTATAAAATCAATATTATTTTGACAAATTTTATCAATTATAGCAGTTTTTTTTTTCTTAAATTTTAACAAATAGTTATATTTTTAGTCAATTTAATATCAACCAAAAACATTTTAATGAATATTTCGAACAATTGAATACGTAACGTAAAACTTTTAAGTTATTTTGTTTTATTTACATAACCTAAAACATTTACAGGTTTTTTGATTTATTTAACGTAACGTAACGTAACGTAATACATTTACGTATTGCTTTATTTGCTTTCTATAAAGTCTAAATAATTGTGGTTATTACATTTATCAATATTTTTGTAACAGAACAAGAAAATAAATGTTTCTTTTTTTATATTCAATCTGAATATATGAAACAATTAAACGTTTATTTCGAAATACGTTTGTTTACGTAACGTAAACTATGCACACGTTTCGCTTGATTCTCATGTACAAAGTCCAAGTCATTTCGGGAAATTAATTTATCTATGATTAATCGTTTCGACCCTTTCGTCGATCATAACAGATCGTTTCCTGCAATCGCAACATCTGTTTGTGATTACGACATCGCCCCCAATTCAAATACATCACAAATATTAACAAGTAATTCACAAAAAAACAAACCATATTTTTACATAGAAATAAAGAGAAATTATAGATTATTAATGTTTGAATTTGTTTTCGTAAATATGTTTTCATTGTTATTAGCAATTATTTCCTGTATTAATTGAAATATAATATGAAATGGAAAATACGTTCATTATTTTCAATGCTAATTAAAATTGGGTATAAATTGAAAAAGCAAAGTGAAATTGCGTCCAAAAATGAATCATAAAGCATAGAGAGAGGGATGGTGATGGTGCAGCAAACATTCGAATAATGCACATGTGCGCGACGTTTAGCCCCGAAAAATAATGGACGTTAATTTTACCCTCGTCGCGTTTATACGATCGTATAAAATTTTATGCGACCTTTACGTTTCGACATTTACAGGCGACAATAACTCATCTATTTTAAGAACTTCGGTTATTACAATCACCGCCTGAGAATTGCGTAAAGCATCAATCAATCACCTTCTTACTTTAAAAACTGAAGAACATAATTATAACATTGAAACGAGACAGTTTTCGATTTATGTTAATCGAGACAATTTTCGGTTCGCCATTTATTTATTATTTATTTCTTTATGACTGTGGAACATGTTACACTCCGTATCCCATTAGTCCTTGTCGAGTTAACCATATGTCCGTGTCCATCAAACGTAGCAGAGAGAACGACGTTGACCACCAGTAAAAGACCATTGTTTTCTCTTACTATCTTTTTGTTTTATCGAATTTAATTGCTTGCATCGATTACAAATTTTCCATAACTTATACCATTAATAAACCGTAGCTTTGTTGCACATTAATTATTAAATTTATACGATTTTACATTGCAATAAAATCAAAATATTTATTACGCAACGAAGGGTCATTGCCTTACAACTTCTCCCGCAGACTTTATGCAAACTAAATAAAGTTTAAGTACTTTTTTTTTGTGTATATATGTATATATAAATTTGTATCCTTCCATTGCTCGTATGAATAATTCATAAATCTCGAATCACCGTGTTTAATAAACGCGATTGTTACGTTGAATTACCCCAGGTAAATGATATATGATTTTGGTCGAGGATTCTTGAATATTCCACAATTAAACGCATTACCAATTTGATTTACCTACAAGAAAAAAATACGTGCATAATAGTTACTGATTTCTATCAAACACAAAAACCTTACATTAACTCCTATAATTTAAGTACAATTTAAGTTATAATTGTATTAGTATTAGGATTTGAAATTCTTGCTTTTTGCAAATTATTAATTTATTATACGTTTATTCTATGTATTTATTATCGTTACCGTTAGCATTCAATGATTGGAAGTTCTGCAGGAAACATTTAACATTTCGTCTGTGTACGTTTTATAGATAAAATCGTTACTGTATCAACTGACGTGTTACCTCTTTAAACACCTACACGGCAAGTTCGTTTTCGAAATTGTTACGCAACTTCCGGCGAAAGCGCGCCGGGCATAAATGCACCATAAATCTGCTACTTGTTGTCGGTTTTTTTTTTGTGTATGTGTTCGAACATTCCGTTTAACACTTCTGCAAATACACTTTTATTGACCTGAATCCGTTCACTGCAAATTATGTTCATCGAGATACACAAGGAAAAAAAAAACGAAAGATGAAAGAAAACAAAATCGTTGCTTAGGAATGTGCATCAGTTGTTTTGTGTTTGTTTGATTATGTAGTAAATTTTGCTGTCTTTAACAACTTAACAAATTGTGTTAACACGTTTTTTTTTCTCACTTAATATTATCATTAATTATTGTGGCCTTTTTCAATCTATTCATTGTGAAGCTGTAAATTGTGTAAATGAGGCTTTGAAATTTCCTACGAATGTTATGTATTTGTTTCGGAACATCGAAGTAAAAAAAAAACTATAGGGGAACGATAGTGAAGAGGGAAAAATAGAGGTAGGGAAGGTTCATGTATTCAGGTTCGCTCGGGGGGGAAATTTTCCTTTGATGTTTTGCAGCGCTCGTATTGATTTATAGTCGGAGCCGTAATGATTCGATGCAACAGTTCATTATAATTATTGCCCTCTTCTACCACCATTTGCTTGCCTTCAATAATTCATAAAACAGATTCCTCAAACAGTCGCAAATTCAATATATTTAATGCAGAAACAGATTTAATAATGGAAAACAGTTGATTGATAAAAAAAAAACGGAGGTGTTTTGTCTCTACAATAATATTAAAGCATGAAATATCAAGTAGGTAATTATTGTGTATTTAAGAGGTGAAAAGAAACTAGAAATGGAAAATAAGTAAAAAAAAAAAATGGGAATGCTTGTGTGTATTTAGAAATTATGTAATTATATAATTGAAAATGCGTTTAAGAAATATTTCAATACTGAAGTTCATAGAAATTAGATAGGTAAAAGCGTTTCACTTTTGCAAATTTCACTGCGAATGAAACGAAAAATGCATAAATAAATACAAGAAGAAAAGAAAAACTGCAAATATGGAAAAGATTTACGCGCGTAAGTAAACACATAAATATCGAGCTTTCTTAAAATTACACACCTAATGACTGCGATTAATCACGTATTGTAATCAGCGTGGAAAACGATTGCGCAAAAATTTCCGAACATAAATCCTCTCTCTCTCTCTTTCTCATTCAATCCAGATTGATTGCCTTTTGTAAACGCCCGTACAAATATACACAAAATTACGAGAAATTCCTCTCTCTCTCTCTCACTCCCTTTTGCACTAAATGCCATCTGTTACGTCTGCATAGAAATAAACTTTCCATCGAACCCCTCACGAAATAAGACCCCAACGTAAAAACCAAACAACAACAACACATGTTCCTTCTTTTCTGTTTTGTTCGAAGATTTACGGATCGCCATTATCTTATGCAATTGCATGCGACATCTATGGGTCGTTGGCTTTATTGACCCAATTAAAGTGAAGGTAATTATTTTAATTGAAAAGATGGAACGTCGTAGATTCCGAATGTTTAAGTTAGCCATTAGTTACATGCATACGTACAGGTGTATTTCGTGGAAAACGGGGTTCAATGATTCGAAGTCACGAAGAAATATGATCATGGTTGGGTAATATCGTATGGAATGGCAACTTGTTGAAAACCTCCGCAAAACATCTACTAAATAAACGTTAATTATAATTTAATACATTTATATTGTTTGCTATTAGTTTCTGCTGCATTTATTAGTAAGTTTTCATTAAATTTTTGTTTAAGTTAGTTTCTCGATTTTGATCTTCTCGAAGCAGTTGAAGTCGATGATCGTCAATCGATAAGCAGCTTTAGGAAATTGGATCTACGGCTCAAATTGAAGCACTTCAAAGGATTCCAATTATTTGCCTAACATAATTTTCTTGTCGAAGTTATCTTTGATGATCAGAACTGATAATGCTCAGAGGATCAAAACTAATAAAGCTTAAAGCCATTTCGAGTTACGTGTAGGAGGATTAAGAAAGTAACAGCAATCGATTAGTGTTATAAGATACAATAAAAAAAAATTCAGTCTGAAGCGTATTGAATGTCGGAATATCGATTTCCAAAACCACTCACTAAACGCGTTCAGATTACCCAAAAAAGAAAGAAAATTAAATTATCATTATAAACCCGAGCAAAACGTTTGTATCGAGTTTCGAGAAGCCTTTAAATCTCGAACCCCAAAAAAAAAACCTAATTAATTAAGGGTTGAATTACCATTTAATTTAGAAATTGTTGTTTAATTAAGACTTATAATTTCTTTCATTTTCATTTGTGTGAATAATAAATGAAGTATTATTATATAATTGCACTGGGATGAATGTTACAAAACAGTTGTTAAATTGAAGAAGGAAATGGAAAAGATTCGATCACGTTAATTCCAAGTACAATTATCATGCGATTTTTGTTCACCTTTCGTTGCCCGATTAAATCCAAACCAAAGATCAAGGCACGTCGACTTTCATTTTCCCTCTGCTGCCTCCATTCAAAAGACAACAATCAGATCAAATCATGATGATCGGTGATTCATTAATCAATACAAAAAAAAAAATAAAGAAAAATCAGCATATTTCATTCAAGGAAGAAAAGAGTTTCTCTTTTCTCAAGGAATTGTTTACGGATTCCCTTGAAGGCTTTTTACATTTCGGTCGATAATTTGTTAGAAGGGCGAAGGAATCCCGTCGTGGAACAACAGCGAGATTCATCACGGCAACAGCTTTAAGTGTGTGTGTACACGGAAAGAATCACAGGACCGTAAATATTTTAAAACTTGAGATTTAAGCTTTATGGGAACTTATATAAATCGACGAACTTTGCAGCTTCGCCCTAAGACATATTGTCTTCCTCGAACTTTTTATTTCGTGTTTCTTCCAAAGTGTTCCATTTTATTAATGACAATAATATAAAATACATAGAATTTTACTAAAAGAAAAGAAAATGTAATGTGATGTAATTTTCTGTGTGTTTGCTTATGGGAATGTTCGATGAGAAAGTATCCGTTTTTAATAGACAATCGAGTGATAAATTGCTGGTTAATGTTAAGCAATTATCCATAAGCATATTTCATCCGGGTTATTAATCAAGATTTTAAGGCTTAATTTCATTTATTAATGTAATGAGGACTTGTTTGGTAACTTTGCCTCGCTTGATCGAATTAATGTGTTCTTATATAATTGGATGCACGACTCGCAAATTATCCGTCATGGATGTCAGTCGCATTAGTTGTCTTTTCTTTTGTCATGAAATTCTATTACCTAATTTTGAAAT
>NW_017096390.1:10558-27464 GCF_001412225.1 Nicrophorus vespilloides
TAACTTGCACTAAGTCGCCATTTCTTATAGTCTAAGTCAGTGGTTTTCCAATTTTTTGTTTTATTTGTTTCATGACATACTGAAATTATGGTAAACTTACTTTAGAACACTAAACTAGTGTTTCTCTCTTTTTTTTTTCATCTGTCTTTTCTTTTGTCATGGAATTCTATTACCTAATTTTGAAATATTAGAAAAATGTATTAATTTCAAATTGTACTAACATAACTTGCACTAAGTCGCCATTTCTTATAGTCTAAGTCAGTGGTTTTCCAACTTTTTGTTTTATTTGTTTCATGACAACTGAAATTATGGTAAACTTACTTTAGTACACTAAACTAGTGTAAATGGTTATTGTGATATTTTAGATTATTGCTTATCCAACAATGTTATAATATGTATGATGTTTACTTAAATTACAACTGTGAAAGTCGATTTATTTAGATGCTAGACATGTAGTCGAGATTTGCAAATTCCTGTGAATGTCAATACTAGAGAGATGTGTCGCGCGACGGATGAATCCCATGCAAAAATAATACGCTTTTCGCTCGAGCCGGCAAATTTGCAAATTATGCACATCTTCATTTAATTCCCCGAGCATTTATAACGTGTACACGCCATTCTCGAGACGTCCCTACCGTAGTCACCTTGAAAGTCCTTAAGGCTTGCGTCGAAGGTCATCTTTAACAAAACCGATTCAACAACTGGCGCCTTCTTCTGTGCAGACAAAGAACGGTTACCAGTTCTTGAACTTGTTCCCATCGTTGTTTATTAACTGTAATCAAGATTTTTCTTTCTAAATACGTACCTTTAATAAAATGTCGCAAATTCATAAGGGAATTAATGTAATGTAAATACTAAAAGAAATTATTTAGATTTAAAGTTCATTTTTTCTTTTGATTGAAGCAAATTGCTTTACCGGTTTTCAAATCTGAATACGAAATGAACTGCTTTGCTATGCAATAAACACATTTTCTTTACGATTTACTTGCTTTTACGTTTCTTCTTTTTTTCTGAGGGGGTTTATGAAAGGATGAGGAAGAGGCAACAAAGGAGAGTAAAATTTCGCGAAAAAGCAATTAACCGAATTGATGTACTATCGGCGAAGCTGATCCCAAATAAATTGAAGGAATAAAACGGAGCGAAATAAATGTAGTAAGGGCAGAGTTAATCCGGACATTAATTACATGGGAAATTGGTGTATATATATATATATATGTAGGGAGTAGGAGAAGGGAAAAAGGTATGAGAGTCTTCTGGAAGAAATAATAATCATAAAGAAGAAAAAAAAGGGGGAACCCATTATATAAGAAAAACAAATATCATAAACTTGTATCATCCACTTTGCTCGATCGTCCCATAAGCGGACGGGTTTGGGGGGTTGTCGGGGGGGGGGTTGGCATTGGGGGTGGCCGAAGTCTGGCCCGAGTCCTTACGAGAAGAATCCATTGGGCCACGAGCAGTCGGCATTGATCGTGCCGCGGCGACGTTGCCGTCGTCGCGGATCGGCAGCATTCCGCGACGGGGCGGCAGCGACGCCCGGCGTCGGCAACGCCGTCAGCAAACATTGATTCTTTCCATTATAAATAGTACGCAAAAAAATGCGTTCCTATATATCATCTCCCCCCCAGACATGCTTTGTGGCCCGGAAATTTCATTTTATAACTTTTATAACGACTATGCACAGGCAACGAAATAAATACGAGAGGAACAAAAAAGAAAAAAAAAACAACCTAGAAATAAACGCGAGAAGGGTGTACGTACGTACGTGTGCATGTATGAAAGAGAGAAAACGCAACATACAATTTCATTTCCTATACATTCGGGCGACTGACGAAATTGTAATTAATTTTTCTGTGCGAGCAAAAAAAAAATAAAAACACGGGACGACAACAAAAATGAAACAGAAGAAGGACGAAAAGGAAACAAATTTTGTGGTTGTTGTTGCTGTTGCGTTTCAACCTGTTACCAACGTCGAAAGAAATAAATTCCCTAAGAGGGAGGGCAGAAAAAGAAAAAAGGGTAATTGGGCACTTTCCGAGCGATGACAGATACCGTCGTCCCGACGCCGCATCCTGGGTCAGGCCGCACGAACAGGTGGTGCCCTTGGCGTCCTGCCCTGCCCTGCCCTCTCGTCGTCCCTAAAGCTCGGCACAGCTGTTTCTGTCACGGCTCCTTCCCAGTTGGCCTTGAGATTCACAAACCCGCATTCCATTCACACCAAAATGCAACACTCACCACACACACACACATACACCGCATCACGCCAATCCTCAAAGCACGTTTCCACACATAAACATGCGGCCAACCACCCCCCTTTTTTTTTTTTTGCTACAACCGCCGGTCATTTCAAGAATGTCACTGTCAACGCTTCAAGATGTCAAAGTGACATTTATAGGGCAATCTAGGGTAATGTCATGATCATATGATCAGTTTATTTCATAGCTATAGTGATTTTTAATGAAATAAATGTTAATTACAAAATAAAAACAAATGACACGTAACTAGCACTAGGTTTAATGGAAAGTGTATAATTTTAGCTTTGATTTGTCAAGTTAATAAACAAGACATTCAATTAATTGAAAAGTTGCTATAAAACAATTGTTATATCAAGTTTTCAAGCTTACAAAATGTTTGTTTGTTAATATTTATTATTTTTCTTTAGTATTATATAATGCAATTGCTTCGATTATAGACACGGATTAATTGGTCTGTTTGGATACTTCTTGCACCATTCAGTATGACCCTCAGATCCGCAGGTTTTGCATCTTTCCAGAAGAGGAGAAGAACACTTAGAAGTATGATGAGGTCACTAGCACTTATAGCAATTTAGTGGATGTATACAAAAAAAAATATAGCGTCTCTACAAACTCTACACCAAAGCATTCCTGTTGGAGTTACAAACATCATTAATTGTCTTTGACTTAAGTGTTAATAATTGTATCATGCAGAATAATGGTGAACCTATAAAATCGATCTTTTCTGGAGATGCAGAATTTTGGTGTTGCAAATATCAGGAATCGGTTTAATTGGTTTATTTGGATACTTCTTAAACCATGCAGTGTGACCCTTGGATTTGCATCTTTCCAGAAGAGGAGAAGAACACTCCAAAGTATGATGAGGTCACTGGCACTTAGAGCAATTTAGTGGATGTGTACAACGATTGTAACGATTTAAATGCTGATCGCGCAGTTATCCTCTGGACCTGCCAGGATTCACGGTTCGTTGCTTGTCAAAGGGAAACATCCTTTTGCACGTTGAAGCATTCGAACAGAATTATTAGAACATCAAGAGAAATTCGAAAACGCTCAAAGGTTTCTTTATTATTTATCTATAGCTCATTGCGTTTTACCTAACAAGTATTCAATGTAAACGAATTAAATAGATTGACTTTAGAATAATTATTGTAATAGAATGCAATCAATTATTCTGAATCCGACCCTGTCCAATTATTAACTAGAATGAGTCCGCAGGACTCCTTTAATGGAACAAAAACATATCCATAAATTCGAAGCGCAATTAGCAATTGAAAGCGAAATGCTTAATTGGTAAAGGGAGAAATATAAACATTTGGGAAATATTATTGTTATTAATTGCGGGATCGGAATCCAATTAAGATCCGCAAGGAAAACGGCCTTCCTTCGTTCCTTCCTTCCTGCAACCGAAACTGCGGGCAGTTATCGTTTGTTTTCTGACACGAATGTATTTTACAGTTTACAGAAAGTCAATTTATTTAGTAATTAAGTGCGCGTTATTAATTATCTTCGAGTTGCGACATCGGCTCGTAATCGTAAATAAATTGACCGTTGCCCGAGGCGAAACTCGCAATGTGCAAAAACGATTATTTTCTTTTCTTCCAGCGCAATTTATGTTCTACGCTCTTATCTTCAGATAGACAAATTAAGAAAGCTCTTAAGTAAAGGTCACAAACGCTATTTATTACCACCAAGTAACCAAAAAAAAAATACACATGGAAACGCTGCTAATATTTGCATTATAAAACTATTTCATTTCGGTGGTATTATTTATGGTTTTCCATGTTTTCCGGCCGTTAAATCAAGTAATTTTCGGTGCACTCCCCGCGGTTTCCGTAGATGATAATAACGGGATCCGCACTCGAAAGTCGGAAGTTTACCAAGGAAGGGTTACCGTATTAATGCACGCAATTTAATCTTAATTACATTTAAGTCGCGGCTATTATTTCGACGGCAAAATATTATCAAAATATTAATTATAATTGGGGAAACGGCAGACACGAAGAGTAGTTTTCCGAGCAAAAGGGCGAGATTTCGTCGTGCTCAAAATTTATATGGGTAAAGAGAGAGAGAGTCATTGGAATATGCAAATACGCGAAATAGTATTTAACAGATCGCTGAGCAAGAACAAGTTTTCAGCTGTATTACTACTATTATTACTCTGGAAGTTCCAATCAATACGAGAGGAGATGTGGAGAAGATTCTAACCAACTTTAATTTATTTATTTATCAATTGTATAAATTAAAATCTTTATAATTTTACAAAAAAAATTATCAATTTCTTATGCAATTATTGCATAATTGAAGTCTAGAAAGTTGTTGGAGGAGGAAAGAATTGTGCAAATGTGCATTAGAAACTGCATTTCGAAACCACGTTCGATCATTGTTTCCTTAAGCAATTAATACGTCAAATAATGGAAATTAATTAAAAAAAAACAAAAAGAAATAACCGACGCAGAGATCGAAGGTGGTAGTAACGAATGAGAGCGAGAATGGGATGGAGAACGTATGCAATTAATCGCATGCTCTGATTGCCGATCTAAGTGAGTTCAGAATCGCTGCGTGGACGTTTTCCGTTTCGGAAAATGTGGAAATGCCTAATGTTGCCAGGGGCAACCAATTAAAATCCATCGATATTTGTTTTGGTTACCGTTGCGTTTGCAGGACGAGAGATGATGAACGATGGGGAGAAGGAGAGAGAGAGAAAGAAAGAAAAAGGACGAAGGAAAACACTTTAAGGTAGACAGGACGAGATATGCAAAGTAAATTATTAACATTCATGAAGACTGGAAGTTTTAATGCTCAACTTTATTTGGAATAAAATTTCCATTCGTTTCTTTTACTTATTATTATCATTTTATAACATGTTATATCAAAACATTTAAGTAGTGATGATCATTACGTAACTTTTTCTTACGTAACACGTTACGTAAGGTTTGCGCCCTTTTTACGCAACAATATAAAAGAAAGTTACGTAAGTTTCGAGTAATTAATAAATTAAGAAAATATAAAAAAATGTCTTTTGACAGCTCGTAGCTGCTGAATGGATGACAGGACAAAGACACCAATGGGCTCGTTGGAAAGGTAAGTCTTATATCTTTAATTTGCATATATTACGATCTAATTAGCAGTTTCTGAGTAATTCAATAAAAAAACATATAGACAATATAATAAAAGTTACGTAAGTTTCAAGTAATTAATAAATTAAGAAAATATAAAAAAATGTGTTTTTGACAGCTCGTAGCTGCTGAATGGATGACAGGACAAAGACACCAATGGGCTCGTTGGAAAGGTAAGTCTTTTATCTTTAATTTGCATATATTATGGTCTTTCTGAGTAATTCAATAAAAAAGATAGAGACAATTATTTATTGTTACAACACATCAAAAACCCAACCCACCCTTCGCACATTGGCGCATGTACAGTTTCTTATTGACTGGTCCCGTGCATTTGCAAAGACGGAGAGAAAAAGAAAGAGAGAGAGAGAGAGACGGAGAGACTTTCATAAATACACGAACGCAACATTACAAATTGCTTTATTACGTTATCTGCCATCTCTCCAAATTAAGTCGACTTATCTTAAGTTCTTATTTCTTCGCGAAACACACACATTCCACTCTGGCAGAAGAGAGAGAGAGAGAAAACTAAGATAAATCTGGACGGAGTGACGGGAAGGGGGGGGGATGTTGGCAAACAACTTTTGAAACTCAATAAAGCAAACAGACATTTTCTGTTATGGAAGATCCTCCGCGTCCTCGTCTCGTCCAATTAGCATAAATACTTCATCAATCCGAATCCAATCTCGATAAATAAAGCGCGCCATCTCGTGAAGCGTAAATAAACAATAAGCGAATCAAAAGAGCAATTTCATCAAAGAGAAAGAAAAAAAATAAAGGAAGGAAGGAAGGAGTGAATCGATTAAAGGAAACGTAACGTAATTCCCCAGTTTTATTATCATAGTCTATCTTAATTGAATCGTCCTTGTCCTCTCGATGGAGCAGTGAAATTCATCCCTTCTTCTCTAGCGCTCTCTTCCTGCAGCACCCTCCTCACTGATATTCATCGCAAAGTGAATTATTCACTTTCCCAACAGAAAAAAATAGAAAGAAAGAAAGAACCCTTTATTGCCAATTAACTTTGAAAGCGAATTTAAATCATCTCGATTCAGACTCTATATACTTTATATATATACATACGAATCCAAGTTTTTTTTTCTTCCTCCACCCCCTCACCCGAACACGCCTAATGCCATTAAGTGTTTTCTAATCTCGTAAACTCCTACAAGAGATTTTATTTTATTTTCTTCTCTCTCTTTCTCTTTTAGTATTCGTTTTGCTTCTAAAAGCTTTTAAAAATCTCCATAAAAGGGAAGTAGAGGAAGATGAAGTAGACGAAAAAGGAGAAGAAGACGAGAGTGACAAAAAAAAACACACATTTCAAAGGGAAAGTCGATATTACAATATTTACTGGATTCGCATTATTTGTACTTTTCATACTCTCTTTCCCCAAAGCCTACTATGAATACACAAAAACGAAGCTTTATATATATTCTGGTAATACTCTTTCAATTTACTCCTTTTTATCGATTACACTAATTCCGAATAACCCGAACAACGTGTACGAATTGAAAGCTGGAGATTATTGGGGGAAGGAAATAATGAATATTCGAATCTAAGGGTTTTTCTCAATAAATACGCAATATTAAATCTTAAAAGCAACTTTTACGGAGCGCATCTAGTTTAATAAAGAGCCGATATAATAAATCTGTATACTGTATACAATATTTCGTTGAAATTATTTATATTTTCGAATTATAATTAAGATTAATCATGTAATTACTAATTAATTTGTGATTCATGTATTACCATAAAAAAAAAAGATTCAATCTGCTAATGAGTTTCATAAAACTTTTAAACAGTAAATTACGTTAATTAAATTGAAAGAAAATGTTATCTTGATGCTGGTGCAAGTCTTTACAGGAAATTAGTGTGTACTGAAATAAGCAGTACATGTGCTCAAGTGCTCGAGGTTTGGAGTAAATAATGGACCTGCCACGTGAGAGGGAACCCAAGTTATTAAATCGGCTGAGAGGGGAAAGGAGAGAGAGGACATTTATACGAGGCCATCAATAACAAAGAATATTAGTTGCGACACGAGATTTAATCAATTACTAAACATTCCTTAATGGTCGTAAACTCTGTGAATAAATACCAGTTTGTTACGTAAACGCATTGTTTTCGAACAATCTCGAACTGTTACTTTAATTTTCGCTTAACAAAATTTAGTATTATTTGCATGAGACGTTATAAAAATAGAGCAAACAAACAAAGGATTTGGTTGTGCGTTATTCACTTCGCAACATCTGAGCGTTTGAGAGTAAATTAAGGACCTTCGGGATCCCCAATCCTGGCCAGTAATTGAATCAGGGACACAAAGTCCCCCACAATCGTGTGCCGTTTAGCTCGAAGACATAATCTTGATTACGAACGTATACATGCATTGAATTTATTAAAAGCCCGATTCGATTCAATTTCATATCTCTTTGTCATTCATAATCCAACGAGATTACAAATACTCATTCCATTAATTACTACAATTATTATTACATTTTTTTTTTCTAATAAACTCATCTATTTGTTTCATAAAAATTGTGTTTCCTACAGTTACGAACTAATTAAGTTAAGTTTTCCTTAATTACATTAAAAGCCTGCACGAAACGCTCACTCGACAAAGGATTAAAGTTTACAATCTTCAAAGTATTTGTTTTTCTTAAGATTGTTTTTTTTTTAGCAAATTCTGAACGTTTCATTGATGATTCTTTTAATTAATTATAAAAAGTTTATTTTTTAATAAAATAAAAGTCACAGTTACAACTTTATAATAGTAAAGTTTTTAGCTTGTTTTCTGACTAAATCTAACAATTATGTATGAAATAGAATATAGATTTTGTACTAGAGGAAACGTTATGTTTAGTTTAAATAGTAATAAAAAGATGTATTAAATAATCTAAGAAATATGGAAAAAGGATAAAGAAACATGAATAATTCCTCGGATCAAACTCTCTCGTTTTATTACCGTAAACAATAAGGTTATATTCTTTTAATTAGGAATTACTAAGGGATATTTCCGTCTTATTAAATATTTCATACGCATTTTAAGTGAATCAAGCGGTGCGGAATTTCAAGTAGGCGAAGACGAAGAAGGATGAGAGAACACGGCGAAAAAGGGACGACGAATCCGAATCCGAGAGCGAGAGAGTGAGTGAGTACGAGTTAACGAGTTATGAATAATAATAAATTCCTTAAAATGCAAATCCTGTATAATCCACTTGCTTTGTTGTACAGTGTGGATGTTCGTATCGGATTAAGGGCGGACACATATACACACACCAAAAATTAAATTGAAAATCCTAGTACAAACGAAAGAAAAATAAACATTTCAAACTTTAATTATAATTATGCAATTAATTTGTTGATTGAATTTTACAAAATTTATTTTACTTCATTGTTTATAGATTAATTCATGAAGCTAATAATAAAAATGAAGCTCGCTAAACTGGAGTAATTCGATGTGTAGTCTTGACGACGAATCAATTAATATTGATTAAGTTGATATCGATATTCGCGTTCATTTGGCCATAAATAGTGTTGCGTAAGAGAGTTTGTTTTCGGTTTGATGAGATGAGATGAGATGAGATGCTGCGAAGCTCGAGTGTGCTGAAGAGAGAGAGTGAGAGAGATTGAGTGGGATAGAAGGGGATTTTGTATGATGGATCCTCGTGACTAATAATTTACTGGCATAATTAGTAAATCCCATTAATAATGGAGAGAAATATGAAGTCATTAGCGGAATAGAGGGCGAATTTCATTAAAATCTAATATCTTTAGCCGCGCAACGAGAACCAGCCAGTTTCCAATAATGGCAATCCTTGATGAGGAAACACATTCTACATTGTAAGAGGTTGTTACTCTGGCAAATCCATATCCTGCCGGGATCAACATATATAAATCCGTGATTCGTCGATGATGAAGCAGTGGGGTTGGTTTGGTTTGGTGCTGATTCAACACGCCGCTCCGAATCAGCAACGAAACCGCAGCCAACTACTTTCTACCCAAACCCAGCAGCTTTCAACATCCTAGATTTAAACGTCTGCCCATGACAACCTGCCGAAACAATTTCGCATTTTCTTCGTATAATTGAAGCAATCAATAACATCTCGAGATTATCCAACTCATTCAATTCTATTCGACGATATTTAATCAAAAAAAAAAAGTTTTAAATAAAACCGATTAATTGGCAATATTACATTTTCTCCCACATAATTTGCAATTTCGAAGGTTGTTCGAAAAAGAAGACCCAATCTATTTATCATTTCGTACGAAGAGCTGTAAACCATTAATAACATTCCACTTTGGCGCACGAACATAATTAGTCATCGCGTTTGACAGGAAAATTTACACATTTTTCGTTATGGCATCGTTACACGAATGTCACCATAATAAGACTATTAAACAAAAAAAAAATTAATATACATATGAATAATGACTTCAAACTTTGTAACTTTAATACCGACTAACTAAATATATCAAATCAAACTTTGCAATTATTTTACACAAATTGTAGTTGCATGAACTAATCAAAAATTGAGAGAGTTATGATGCGTCATGGATTTATGTTACGATGCACCGAGAGTATATAACCAACAATTGATTTTTTTTTGTGTGTGTGTTCGTATCATTTGGTTTGGTAGTAAAGAGTTGTATAAATGATGATAATATGATAATCGAATTCATTGGGCATCATAAACAGTGCGCGATATGCTCGTAAAATATCGCTGATAGTTCGCCATGCAAATAATATAAATTTACTACAATGTAAATAGCATTTCGCCATTCGCCACGACAAAACCGGAAACAAATGTACGTTGTTTTATATTAATATATATATATATGTATGTATGTATACATGTGTTTATATGTACTCGTGCTAAATTATTGTTTAATATTTTATAGCGCGGAAGAAATAAAGTGCTAATGACAAAGTATGCAGGAGCAAACAATGGAGCTGCACATTATACCGCAGCCTATTGTGCCTTCTTCCATTGCGAATTTCGTACATGTATATTAGTTTTAAGCATTGTTTCAAGCATCGCATTTACCTTCGCGTGGTTGCACCTGTCCTATACTGCTGCTGCAAAAAAAAAAAGGAGAAATTGAATCCATTAGATTTGTCTGGGATTCAAATTAAATTATCCACAAATTTGTAAAAAGTCCATTTGGTAAAAGTCCATTTTTTTTTTGCATATATTGAGAAATTTAAGGGTTAAAAAATATTGTTAATCAATTTGGGTGACGTTTTTAACACTATAAACCTGCTACATTTTTATTATGCAACAATAATTATTAAAATTCTTAAAGAAAATAATCGTTTTTTTGAGCTCCAAATGGACTTATACGACTTTCTATAATAACATATTATAAGAAATGAAAATAATAGGATATTTAAGTTCATATTTTTATAGACATTGGCTTTACTGAAATGGATTTTTTAATGTAAAGAATAATAATTAAATGAAGATATGAGAATTAATTAATTAGTTTGCTTAGATGGCGTTAATACAATTATTTGTGTAAAAAACAAAAGTTGTTTCTCAATTTGTTAAAGTCTAACGATATTTCAAGTCAAATTTCAAGAAGATCGGTAAGAATGGATTGGAGAAAATGCAAGATTTATGATGTAATGTTGGTAGAAATTCAATCATCAACACTGCAAAAATTTGTTTTGCCATTCTCTACGGATTTCGACGTCAACTCAAGCCTATGCAAATTTTCCAGGAATGCCAAAATGTATATAGAGTGAATGCTTCATCCCTTATGACCATTTCCAAGTGGTTTCGAAGATTCCAAACCAGGAATTTTTCCATTGAGGACGAATGTTGTGATGGTCGCCCGAAATCTTTCACCGACGACACAAATGTAGCTCTGGTGAAGGCAAAAATTGACGAAGATCCAAGAATGACACAGGAAATGGTATATGATGAACTGGACTTGAATACCTGTGTGAATTTTAAATGACGACCGAAATATTTGTTAGAAAATTTTGAAAATTAGGTAACAGGTGATGAATCTTGATTCTATAATTACGATCCGGAAACCAAACAGTTCTTTCCAGCCAACTAAGCGAACTTTATATTAAACGAGAGGACATAAATAAACAAGTGTAATTTATATTATGAATTTATACAAAATAAAATGAGTGATTTAATATAAATTGCAATTATAATTTTGTGAAAATTAAAAAAAAAAAAAAACAAATACATTTGGTAATAGGATTTATGAGAGCTGATCATTTGTACTACATCCATTATATTATTGTTGCGAGCATAATGGGATTGGAAAATGGGAATTTTCCGCGCAAATGCGGAACGCGAATCGAACCTTCTTCGTTCTTTCCTTTTCGCCATTCCGTAAAACAAATTATATACGCAAATTCGATTATTCAAATCCGGCTCCCCGGAATTTATTTCGCGTTTCCTTCCCTTCCCAAAGAAGAAGAAGCAGCAGCATCTATATTTACGGAATGCAAATAACAATCGTTTGGTTTTACTTCTGCGCTGAAAACGAGGAATTCTTCGGCGCAACAACAAAAAAAAAGTAAGAGAAACAAAAGGGATGTTAAATAAATGGGGGAAGAAGATGAAACGGAAGAATATTTGAGAAAATCGATTCATTCCCCATTTCCAGTGATCACCGATCCCCGGTGTCAAGTGTAATCCACTCCCTCATCCACTGGTTTATTTTATTTTTTATATTTTTTTTCCATCCCTTTTATCTCCGCCTGTCTGTAATGCAAATGTCCTTTTTTCTTTTAGTATCAAGGAAAAAGGGGGAAAGTTGCATTGAAATATGTATGTATATTATAGGTAATCCTCTTTGATGCGAGGAATGGTTTTATTTAATTAGAAAAAAAATAAAAACTGTACATCAGTTTTGTTTGGGTTGACGAGAAAAGAAAACATTTTCATATTTTAATGCGGGCTAATTAAAATTAATTACGCCCAATTAGATGTTTCGGATCGCATTAATTGGGTCGAATGGTGGGGAAGGGTGGAAAAAAGGGAGTCGCGTGTCCTTTATATTTTGTTGATAAGTATATTTTTATTAGTGGGGTGTGGTTTTCGGGGTGAACAAACTTCTTTATCGACCAGCCTGGGGGCCTTTTAAAGAAACACGGGGCTACGCCGCGGGCGGGGGACGGTGAAGGGTGCTGCGGGGGTGCTTGGTTGAGACGGGGCACTTGCGGGGTGCAGCAGTAGCAGCTCCGAGTTTAAAATTTGCCCCTATTCATCGCAGACTTCAACTTTTCGCACATCATAGCGTAAGGAAATCAAGCAACGGCGGCCATGGAATTACGCAATATCTACAATGTTTTGAAGCGGGGGAACGGGGGTTTGTCGTCCTGCTGCATCCACCAAAACCCATCCCCCCTGTCTCTGAATCGAATTATATTTCGTGGCAATTAGCCACGTAAGTTTGGCTGGGAGGCAAGGAGAGTTTCGAATTAAGTGAAAATGCTTTTACGTTCCCAACTCTCCTGATCGAATTACAAAATTATCCGGCTAACTCACTTATTGCTCTATGCCCGTGCCACAATTAAAACAGTATCCTTATATACGTATATAAACGAACACACTCATAATGCTAGTATACTACTACTACATATGTGTGTTCTCTTGAAACCACCCCCTCAGGAATCGATATTTTACAAGGACAAATAGAAATAAAGCAGGTTTCTCTAAAACAGATCGTTCGCCGCGGAAGTACAAGCTTCCTCCATTTGTATTCCTCGGCGGATTTGCTGCCATCCTTCTTGTACAACTTTATACCTTAATTCATCATCTTGCACCACATCCAAACGCATAATAACATCATATTTTCAACCAAGTTTAATTACAAGTAATGAATACAAATTTTGCTTGATTTCATACAGAAATATGAATTAGATTTCATACGAATTAAATTTAATTGTTTCTCAACTAAACCAACTAATTTAACTAATTTAATATTAAAACTTAAGCAACATTACTTAAAAAAAATAAGTAATTAATAAGACAATTCTCAAGTTATTATTTTGTTTACAAAAATAAAGTAAATATGTTTTATAGACATAATTTAATTAAAAATAATTCAAAATTATAATTGTTAACACTTGTTTATACTTTATAATATGAAAGATTTATAAAATAAAAGAGTGCATACAAGTAGGCGTATGTTTAAACTTTAAAATAATGACGCAACGAAACAATCGAATCTGCACATACAGAAAACGTATCGTCGATTCGCATAATGCACAGAGGATTGAACGAATCTGATTGTAGTTTTATTTTCGAAACGTTTACAAGTAAACGTTGGTTTATAATGATAATGCCATAACTGAATTGAAATAAACACATTTGGCAATTATTTCCATGCCCATCGGCGTCGTACATTCAATACAACAAAACTTCAATGAAATAGTTGTTTTACTTTGAGTTTTTTTTATATAATTGGTTCATTTCATCAATTTTTTTTTTTCAATTAAAAAATTAGAGTTATGATAACTTTGCAAATACATTTGTATCTTCATGAGAAAAATTATATAATCATATTTAATATTTGCTTAACAACTAGTAATTAATTATAATTACAATAAACATTTACGTAATTGTATGTATGTTTATAAATTAACTAAAATCATTTCATTATTTTTCTTTTTTAATTAAAAAATTAGAGTTCTGATAACTTTGCAATTATATTTGTGTGTTTTCATAAGGAAAAATTATATAATTTTAATTACCAAAATCATATTTAATGTTTGCTTAACAACTAGTAGTTAATTATAATTACAATAAACATTTACGTAATTGTATGCAAGTTTATAAATTAACTAAAATCATTTCATCATTTTTCTTTTTTAATTAAAAAAATAGACTTCTGATAACTTTGCAATTATATTTGTGTGTTTTCATAAGGAAAAAATATATAATTTTAATTATCAAAATCATATTTAATGTTTGCTTAATAACCAGTAATTAATTATAACTACAATAAACATTTACGTAATTGTATGTATGTTTATAAATTAACTAAAATCATTTCATTATTTTTCTTTTTCAATTAAAAAATTAGACTTCTGATAACTTTGCAATTATATTTGTGTGTTTTCATAAGGAAAAAATATATAATTTTAATTACCAAAATCATATTTAATGTTTGCTTAACAACTACTAATTAATTATAATTACAATAAACATTTACGTAATTGTATGCATGTTTATAAAATAACTAAAATCATTTCATCATTTTTCTTGTTCAATTAAAAAAATAGAGTTCTGATAACTTTGCAATTATATTTGTGTGTTTTCATAAGGAAAAATTATATAATTTTAATTACCAAAATCATATTTAATGTTTGCTTAATAACTACTAATTAATTATAATTACAATAAACATTTACGTTTAATTTGTATGCGTGTTTATAAATTAATAAAAAATAATTGATTCAAATTAAACAATGAAATTATATTATTATTTTCTTTAGATTCAATTGAATCTATTATGAAACCCTTATGTAAGTGTGTACGTTAAATCCATAGAAAGCGCGCAGTCCTCCCCGTTTTCCCGTCGCTGATCGATATTTTAGAAGGCCGTAGGATAAACACATAACTAAAAACAAATAGCTTTACAAGATGCGAAGAGGAAGCTCTCTCTCCCATCGAGGATTTGACTCATGCGTATTAGCAGCTAGACTGTTCCCTGCATACATCCTTCTGAATGTATGGAAAATATAACGAATCAATACAATTACATTCATACAATTATCAAACATAAACTTTTAACTGTTTCTATAAAAGTTAATTAATTTCTGTATTATCTATAATATTGTAATTAAGATGTAGATTTGAGTTAGATTAAGATTAAGAAGTTTAGATTGGATATGTTTTAATGTGTAAATATGCAAATCAAATTGTTTTATGATGCAAGTTTTACTTGGTGGCGGTTTTAGGGAGGGTGCAACATTTGATGATGATCTTAAGCATTTGAATTTCAAGTTAAGGGTCACAGTAGGCCACTTAAATTAATCCTTTTGCAGTCATAACTCGTGGAACTAAGATTCGTAATTATTTTGTAAATAATTTGTATTGTTCTTCACTTATTAAGTCTGTATTCGTAGATGGAATCCAAAGCTCTTGCTTCAAGAAATCGATAATTTACAAGGGCAAAAAGCAGAAACAAAACTTAGAGTAAAAAGGCTGATGGGGATGTAAAATTCCCGTTCGGATTGCTTCAACTCTGCGAGGGTGGTGCAGATGTAGGTGCAAGTTTCCTGTTCTTAGGTCTTCGTCCTCTTCTTCTTTCCTCTCGTTTGGATAGAAGAGATGCTGAGGCCGTGCTCTGCTGTTGCAGCACGGTCTAATCTCGAACCCCAATCGCCAGACTGGTTTTTAAGACGATCTCGATAGGTGCCGAATTTATTGCTGATGCCACGACGGCCACCAGAAATGGCAAAAACACGTGTACTTAACATAGATACGGGCCTCGTGGACGAGCACATAATGAACGCGAAACGACCCAACCGAAATGCCGATCAATTAAAAATAAAAAATATATATATATAACCGACCGAACCGGCTAAATTACTAATTACCAATTAGAACTTAAAAACTTCACAGGAAAACGACTCTGCTTATATATATACACACACACACAAACACACCCTTCTTGGTTTCCCTTTCCTACTCTCATTAAATGGAAAAAGCCCACTCATTAAAACAAAAAACACGCATCTAAGTGGAATCGTTTACAGCAGATTTACTTCTCGAAATGCTCCAATGCTTTTCTAATTTGTACACTACATCTTCTTTTTTATCTTTGCCCTCTTGTTTTCTTTATAATCTATCATGTTAGATTGCGTGTAACGTCCTCAATTGTTTCGCTTCAAGAAAAACCCTTAAACTTAACAACTTAATTTCGAGCTTGTCACTAAACATATTTCTTCTCTATTTTAGAAACTTTATAAACCTTACAATTTCATTAATTATATCACTTTTATATGAACATTTTTTATATATATATATATCGACTTATGTAGATTGTGAAACTTTGGGGTACATTAAGTGCATCTCATCAAAGTTTACTGTAACATTAATTACGCTCAAACTTTTGGATCATTTCTTATAATTTATTAACTTTATACTTAATCAACTTTAATTATTAAAATACTAATATTTGCGAAATTAATTGCTTTTATAAATAAAATGTGGAAATAAACAAATTACAAAGTGTAAACGCAATTTAATAACTCATCTGCAAAATGATACATGCATTTAACAAAAACAGTGAGAGAACAGAACAAAAACAAATAAAAAAAAAGTTGCATTTTACAAAGGGGAAAATCATAAATTTCCGTCGATTAATCGTGTTTACATTCCATGCGAATTAATTACGCGACAATTTATTTTATTTAAATTACGCATAAACATTTTGTTTATTATGTAAATGATTCGACCCCATCCATCTTTTTCATTCTCTCTCTCTGTTTTATATTCATTGAAACGCAAGTGCAGTTTCTTTCTGTCGCTTATATTTGTTTCGCTTCAAGAAAACCCTTAAACT
>NW_017096390.1:27481-48232 GCF_001412225.1 Nicrophorus vespilloides
GTCTATTTTAGAAACTTTATAAACCTTACAATTTCATTAATTATATCACTTTTATATGAACATTTTTTATTTATATATATATCGACTTATGTAGATTGTGAAACTTCCTGCGATGTAACTTTAGGGTACATTAAGTGCATCTCATCAAAGTTTACTGTAACATTAATTACGCTCAAACTTTTGATAATTTCTTATAATTTATTAACTTTATACTTAATCAACTTTAATTATTAAAATACTAATATTTGCGAAATTAATTGCTTTTATAAATAAAATGTTGAAATAAACAAATTACAAAATGTAAACGCAATTTAATAACTCATCTGCAAAATGATACATGCATTTAACAAAAACAGTGAGAGAACAGAACAGAACAAAAACAAATAAAAAAAAAGTTGCATTTTACAAAGGGGAAAATCATAAATTTCCGTCGATTAATCGTGTTTACATTCCATGCGAATTAATTACGCGACAATTTATTTTATTTAAATTACGCATAAACATTTTGTTTATTATGTAAATGATTCGACCCCATCCATCTCTTTCATTCTCTCTCTATCTCTCTCTCTGTTTTACATTCATTGAAACACACGTGCAGTTTCTCTCTGTCGCTTATATTTCCATTAACAAATGAGCGTCAATATTTCGCGTGTGCATTTGAATTTTGCATGTTTGTGTAAAATGTGCGAAAGGTGGGTGGGTTTGTTTCCAAACTAAACGCCACCCCACTCGTACACACACACATAGAGAGAGAGAGAGAGAAAGTCGGAAACTCTGCAAAACCCTCGCACGTATAAAATTTAATTCGGGCCCAATTTATTGTTATTATCCTCATTGCGAAATCCAATTATATTTATTGCCGTTATAATTAAAACTTTTCAATTCCGAACCGATTCATAACCGAGAGAGCAGAGAGAGATCTGCATCAAAATATAATATATGGAAAACAAACAATCAGGCCAAACATATAATATTTCATAGATAACTAGATAAATGTAATTTAAGACAATTTAATTATATTTCTTAGTTGAATCAGAATGTAAAAAGTGAATTTGTATCATTGTTTCAGTCAATTTAATGTAAGAGAAACCGTACTAATTCAGCGTTTTTGTGCATTGTAAACAATGACAAAAGGACAAAACCGCGCCCTTGAAGACGCAGAATACGTACTTTATTGCTGAAACGGAATTGAATTTTCGATCTAACAAAAAAACAGCTTTTAATTAACTCATTCAATTGAATCAAATCGATCCACGATTTGGATAACTACAGAAAGTCTGTAAAGTTTAATCAGTTATGAGGGATGGAAATCATATGGAACGTTCTGCTCGCACGCATTTAATATTATCCTTGTTTCGATTGAATCTGATCTAATTTTGCGAAAATCGAATTGTAAGCGATTCGCGTAAAGGTTAATGGAAATGTTAAGCGCGGCGTGTAACAACGGCCGTTCGCATTAATACACGAAACGTCGATCAATCTGCACACTTGCACAGCAATTATTTCGATGTTCGAACGATCCATCATCGTGTCCCTTCATGCGTTTTGCTAATTAATTGTAAGCTCGTAACGTAATTTCTTTGATAGAAAAAAAAATAATTACTTAAAAATATTTCAATTCACAGCTTTTTTTTTTGCAATAAATCAATACTTTATAGAATATTTAAATAATGCGAGCGTTCTGTAAAGTACTTGGATGGGCGATTGCCAACTTGGCACAAACATCTTCTCGTAATCTATAAGGAAAGTTAGTAAAGTTATTGAAGAATCTAGCTATGTTTTCTACAATTCAAGATTTAAATATTAATCATTATGCTAAGTAAATTAGTATACTAATTAATAAGAAATAAGGTTTTTTTATGTGATGGAAGTCAACGTACCTAAAAAGATATGTTAACAAAATACAATTAAAAAGTGGAAACAGTTTCGTTCGTAATTGGCAATTGATCATCTTTCGCGCTGCACTTACGTACGGTGAAGATTTACGATCGCCTCCAATTCCGGAGTGACATTCCCCCATTATGTTTAAATATTCGCGATTGTTTCGCGAAATTTATGCGTTTCAACTGAAAACTTTATTTCGCTCGATGGCAATTAAAAGTCTAATTAATCATACCACTGCGCTCTCATAATAACAATAAATCTTTACATTGAATTTCCAAAAAAGTTCAATTAATTAATTATAAATTGGAAAAGTTTTCAGGAATTAATTGATGCTTATTTCCTTCTTCTTTGCATCTAGGATAGTTGATAATTGTAATTATGTGTGTGTTGTGCGGTTTATGTGTAATTTCAATTAAGTGAATTTCTAGTTAATGGGAGAGCGCGACTGCGGTCGGAAAGCACACATCCATCCATAGACGCACACATGTACAGTATGTATATATAAGCATAGACACATGTAATATACTACATGGTGCAGAGTATAGGTAGACTCTCGATGCATCATTTTGCATATAGTCCGGTTAATTAAATGTATTGCATGGCAGTTTAAAGAGATAATGGTTACACAAATGCATGCAAATAGTTATTGACGGGTTTCTCGTGATATCCATCTGGTAATTTCAGATTCTTTTAGAACCATTCCTTACCCTCGACGATAACATCGAACATGCTAATTCGTTCTTCCAACTGTCCTCGAAGCAAAAAAAAATAGTAGGTATAAATCTTTCCACCTGATGTTTCGTAACTATCTGGACACTATTATATAAAACTATGGTTTGGGCACTAAAAGAGAAAAGGTGGAATCCGTGCTGCGTTTATTGCAATAGCGAATGGGAGACTGAACGAGTGCGGATTTGTTATTTTACGGGGTTTCGTTTTGGGTGCGATTTCGTGGGGTTTCTCGTCCACTTCTTTTCGTATCTGTCTGGATGGACGTGTATACACACCTTCGTGTGTGTCAGGTGCACGATGAGCTGTCGCCCGAGGGGGCCGTTTCCTCGGCGTCAGGTGCGTATCCCCCTCGACTTCTTCTCCTACTCGTACTTGTCTTGTTCTTCTTTAGCCACCAGAGAGTTTTGGTATCAAAGAGAAGCGGATTCATCACCACCTGTTACGTCCGTTCGTTCGTTCGTGGTGTTGGTGGTGGTGGCATTCACCGAGCTATATCTCGACTCCAAATGCAGCAGGAGTGGATACAAGCGATAAACTGCGTTTATGTGGCTACTACAAGTTTAAGGACCGACGCTTTACATTAAACCCGAACCCGGACCCACATACATCAACACAAAACCGAAATTTCCTTCGCACACACATATGTACTGAAACACATTCTGAATCCACCCAGAAACCTAATGAACCGCAAAATCCGAAATCCCCAGTTTTATACACACACATTCATCCCCTTTCCTCATTTCCTTTATTTCTTGCACGGACCGAAGCTCAAAGTTATCACCCCTTGTTTTCCCGGTAATTAGAAACGTTCGGTAATTGGACACATTCACAATACAAGTCAATAACCCTTTCACAGCTCTCCTCTCATCTGATTTCATTACATCCCATACTTAAACAAACCCAGTATATTACACAAGTCTACTAGTCTCAATAACCTAGATTTGCAAAATTAGTCAAATTTCTAAGATTAATTAAGGAAACAAATCCCTTTAAATATAATTCAATCGGAATTATATGAAAGCACGAAAACCTTTCAATAAAATTATAATTAAATTGTTCGATTTGTTTAAAGCTGCTGAAATCCATAAATACGTTTAAAACAGGTAATTAATAGAATTTAATTAAATCTCCAAACGAATTTTGTAATCTGTTAAACGATAATTTATTTTGTATAAGCAAGTTTGTAATGAAGAACATGAATTGCGCAATAACCCTTTTACAGCTCTCCTCTCGTCTGATTTTATTACATCCCATACTTAAACAAACCCAGTATATTACACAAGTCTACTAGTCTCAATAACCTAGATTTGCAAAATTAGTCGAATTTCTAAGATTCAGTAAATTAAATTCCAAGATTTTCAAAGACTGAAATTAAATTTACTAGAAAAATCTTAAATAAAAAACGAGTCGCTGAAAGTAATGACCGAAATGCGTGTCTTCGACTAAATTATAAGAACAACAATGGTTGAACAATGGTAAAAATAATGAAACAATGAGCTGAGCGCGCGGCCCGATTTATTACTTCATAACTTTCGCTGTCCGAAGGGTGAAAAAAATACACACACACAACACACAAAAGTAAATAAAAACGTGCAACGAAACGAACTCGGGGGAGAAAGCTAAAAATTCCGAAAAGCAATCTGAAACAAAACGCGAATGAATATGCGAATGGCAAGGAAACATAAATCTCTCGGCCAAACAAAAATAAATAAATGACCGTGCTGAAAAATGCTGGAAAAACTCACGTCGAGTTTGCGAATGTCGCTTCAGTTCTGATCTTATTGAATCAATTAATTACGTTTTTACGTACATCAAGAATCAATTAATTAAGGAAACAAATCCCTTTAAATATAATTCAATTGGAATTATATGAAAGCACGAAAACCTTTCAATAAAATTATAATTAAATTGTTCGTTTTGTTTAAAGCTGCTGAAATCCATAAATACGTTTAAAACAGGTAATTATTAGAATTTAATTAAATCTCCAAACGAATTTTGTAATCTGTGAAACGATAATTTATTTTGTATAAGCAAATTTGTAATGAAGAACATGAATTGTGCAAGCAACGAAATGTTAATGCTTTTAATAAATAATATATTGTGTAAACGTGTAAATGCAAGAATTATATAGAATTGAATGAATCTCTCAATAGAACGGACCAAGGTTATGTATTTTTTTATAATTCCAATATTGCTGTTACGTAAACGAAATCCATTACATTTCCGTTCGTAAAACATCAATCATTCAATTCTTTACAAACAAATAAAAAATTGCCTAAAACAGTGTTTTATAACTGCTTTATTCTTGTAATGAAACGGATGCACTGTGTTACGTTTAGATGTGATTTTGAAGTGGATTCGGTATTAAATTAAACTGAAAGTATACAAAGAAGATGAAAAAAAATGTGTGTAGTCGTTACTCGGAGCTATTTATTTCCCTTTATAGGACAATCCACTTAAGGTTCTGGGAAAAAAAATTGATGCGAAAGGAAAACTCGTAAACAGGAATATTAATGACGCGATCCCCTCACAAAATAAAAAATATATATAAAATGCGGTAGTAAAACTAGAGGAGAGGAGAAAAGTAATTCCACTTACGTGGAATTAACGCGATTGATTGTTCGCCAAGTATTTGAAAAGTTCCGATGCAATTAGAACGAATTTCAGGAAATTATAATTATCATATTGAAGTGATGATGAGTGGGGTAGCAGCAGCAGTATCAATTAGAGTTTAATTGGTTTCGCTGAAATCGCGTTTAAATGAAGAGAGACAGTTAAAAAGAGAGAGAGAGAGAGAAACAAGTTTAGAAATGGAAGGCTATAAAGTTTACTTTATATCTGATGGACATTCTTTTGATTTACCTTGACAGCTATGAACAGAATTTCATTTCCCCGGAACGGCGTCGTAAAAGGAACCAACAAAGAGTTTTCACGATCAAAGAGGACGGATAAAAAGTGCGCAACCCACTCTCCCCCTGTGGGGGAGAGAGAGAAAAGCAACCCCATATTCGAAGTAGGAACAGGCGGTTTTTTGGTTCCTGTTGGTCCTCGCATCATATGTGCGTCGGAAAAATAAGGGCACAGGAAAGTTCGGTAAATGCGATTTGTTCGATTCTGTTTGCAGTTGAAACTAAAGTTAGTTTCGCGTTTACGTTTTTTTTTGGAGAATATATATATATCTGGGAACGGGAAGGACAAGAAACGAGTCTCATCCCCCGAACCCCTGCAGGCGCCCGACGAAGATTCAATCTTCATATATAAAGTTTATCTATTTCAACTTGAATTATTCACTCGAAAACAATTTCCAATTGCGTAACGCGAACGAATGAGTGGCACACATAAATGAGAGAGGAGAAACTCGCGCCGGAGAAAAATAAATGAAAACGAATCAAATTTTGAAACACACACACACATACAATGCCATTTATTACATCGGACGATAAATCATCGACTTTAATAAATCACAATATTATACATAACATTTTCAAACTGGGCGCAATAATAAATAATATTTCAATATCTCGTGACGTGCTCGAAAATATTAAAGAGAGAAAGAAGAAAAAAAAATACATTCACTTGAACCCATTCAAAATTTGCTTTTAACATCACCTGAAGACGATCTCAACATATCAAAATTAAGCAAAAGCCTTGTAAATCTTTATATGTTATTGAATTACTTCTTACTTACTTGTTATTGTTTATATTACGTTAGCCCTTTTTATTTTATACATGTTATGTAAATAAGTCATTATGATTTAGCACAAATACTACATAGGAAGATCCCATAACTAATCAATGTGTAACGACGAAAGGGCCAATTGCCAATTGGCCAATACTGACTACATCACTTATTGATTAGGGAAAGTTAGGTAATATCTTCCTTTACCAAATAGTGTACTATAACAGGATGTTTATGTAATACAAGGAGAGTCCTAAAGAGTTAAAGTCATAGTCCTAGCTAGTCGCTAGTCCAAGTTAGTTTTAGTCCTAGTGGAGAGTCCTCCCGAGTCCTAGCTAGACTCATAAAAACCCTAGTAACAAATCTAGCAACTTGAATTTAGACATAGAAGTTATTAATAATCTTATAGTGAATAATAAAGTGTTTATTATCATAAAAAATTCCAATTGGACTCCACAATGACATAACTACGAGATATTCCATAGTGTCAAGAGATATTTGAATCCTGGGACACAACATACCAACTAAAGCTTAAATTAATCTAATAATAAGAAAAGATTTAAGAGTTTCAATTAAATTTTATGTATTTTCAATTAAATTTATCACCTCAAATTAATGTTGTTATTCTAAATCAGATTTATTGTGAATAATAAATTGAAAATGCAAAACGAAATAAGAAATTACAAAATTTCACTAACAAATTCAATTCATCGATTTATTATATTAACACGAATAAACTATAGATCAAAATTACGAAATGACTTTGCTCGAAGGTGAATCAATTAAGTGAAGCCGTTACATTGCAAGGATCGAAGTAGCTGCAAATTGCATTCCTCCGCATCGATATGCGTGCAAGTTACAAAAAAAACAAAACATAAAAAGCCAATTGTTTTAAACGTTGCATAGAAATATGATGATGATGGAGTTGATAACGATAGAAAAAATAAACAGTAACAATATAATAATGCAAAAGGGAAACACGGTTTTAACAAATTATTCCTCCGAGCAACACGAAACAATTGAGAGATTTACGGCACGCCATTGTACAACAAAAACAATTGAATCGTTTTTTTTTTGTTGTTTTTGTTTTACACGCGCAAAGTATAAATTCAATTGCTAAATAAATTCCCTATTGGAAACGTATTTTTTTTTTAATAAAATAAAAAGCAGTTGGTTTTAACGTTTTGTCGTTGATTTTAAGTGCAAGGGCGTACGTTTACTTCTTCGCATCCAATTTGCTAAGGAAAAATTGATTATCTTACGTTTTCATCGATTTCTAATTCGCATTTATAAATAGCTTCGTTAAGTCAATTGATGTTGTTTCGAGACAGGTTTTCCCACGAACGGTAATAGCTCTTTTTTCTTCTTTAAGTACCAACATCAACAGAAACGCATAACAGATGATCCAATATTATGTAAGATACATTCACTAACGTCGAAGGCTTCACTTACTTTAATTATCATTTCCGAATTATTAGAATAAACAAATAGAATACATCAGATTTAGGATGTAGAAAATGCAGTATAAAATTCAGGCAAACGAGATTTCGCCGTATAACTTCTTATGCAATTATTGAAAAAGCCGTTTCCGAAATTGCACTTCAAGTTTCGTTGGAAATCTCGTTTTGTTTTCAATCTAGTTCGTATTTTTTTTTATACTTGTTGTTTGTTGCAAAAGTAACGTAACTTTTTCAAACTTCATTAGGAGGCGCTTGAACATGTGTAACACTCCAATTATTTTTCTCCTTCAACGCATTTCACTTCGCAACTATTTTATATACATAAAATCCAGATTCGTTCGCAGAAAAATGCAATATAAAAATATTCAGAATCTTAAAAAAACACACTTCAATTTTAATGAAATTTGTTGTAATAATCATAAAAGTTAAACTATGGGCAAACAGTGAGGAATATTTGGTTTTCTAACGTTGTAAGTGTACTAAATCAAATATGAAATGTGTGTATATTTGTTTTCGCAAACGTCCGTAAATTTAGACAGAAACGAGCAGAATTCCGAACGAATCGACTCCTCTGTTTAGACAAAAATCAATCAAACTACGCAAACAGATGAGTCACTTAAAATTAATTCGAAACATAAATCAATCAGTTCGTTTCGGGACTGAACGAAATTGCACAATTTATTCGAAATAATATATCGAAACAAAAAATGTGTATACACAAACGAATGCACACGCATAGAGAGTTAAAAACTAATAAAATGTAATAAATTAAATGCAAATGTTTATTCCGTGTTCCGTGTTTTAATCCAAAACAAATTTTAATTTTAGAATTTGTTTATGCCGCACCACCCCTTCTCCGACCCCCGTAAATATTTAGAGTTTGCCGTGACGCAGAGTTATTTCATTTCGCATTATTACTTTATGAAATTACCGCTCCAACTGTTACGCAAAAACGAAATTGTATTCAAAATTCGGTACCTCAGCGCGTTTCATTTCGTTTTTCTCTAGTTCCTTTTGTCTCTCCTGTTTCCCGCATTTTCATTTACAATTATTTCCCTTTTTACTCTTTGCAGCGCAATAATTAAATCAAGTTAAATATTTGAGAAACTATTTCTATATGAAAACCAACTAAATGTCGATATCATATTTTAAAAGTTCTGACCTTTCGCTGAGCAATAAAATCGACGTTTCTTTCAATATCGTTGATTGCGTTTTATATATTTATAAATAGATGGAAAAAGAGGTAAAATATTAGAAAGTTGCACTAGTTCATTGCGAAATTTAATTGCGCAACAATCAATTATGGCAGGACGTTATTTATTATAGCACATAAAATTATGCACAATGTGTGCAGTAATAATATCGAATCGGTTTACGTTTTACGATAATAACAAATTCGACACAAATAAACGGATTCGGGCAGATCTCTCTCCGTATGCTCGGACAAAGCGATTTTCATTTCGAATTCGCTTAACCCACTTTTCCTATAGCAGCTATGCGAAAACGGAAATTTAAATTTAGTAATATTAATATCTTCAAATCATCGTTTTAATTAACAATAAAACTTAATCTAATCTAATCCCAGCGTTATTTATTTTAATTGGAATTTTATCTTTCGTGTGTAAATATGCCCTAAATTTATAATGCCCTAAAATATAAATATATCATAAATAATTTGCTTTCATCGCCAGACTGACAATTCTTAAACTCATTCACTAAAGATAAATCTATTAAAGAGTGAAGATAAGAGATTCGAAGGGATATCTGTAATGCTCTGAACTTTCCGCGCGACCTTTTCCACAAAGATTTCCTTTATTCGATCGTTACGAAACGCACAATTCACAAATAATATTCATAAAAAAAAAACAATATGAACACTATTGTTCACTGAAACAATGTTATTTTGTAAGCAAATGCGATATTTGATTCAATTCAAATGAAATAAAATTATTTTAAATTACAAAATTCTTATGTAAATATATTCAATCGAATAATTTGCATATTTCATTAAAAAAAAAGTTTTAATTTATTGCATTTTTTAAACTTTTACCTAATTTAATTTAAATAATTAAAAGTTCATTAATAAAATGTGAATGTTCGTTTGTTGATTTGCAATATCGTCAGGAAATGAATGCTAAAGTCAATTATTTGCGGCGGATTTATCCGCCCCGAGGGAAGAATAGGGGATTTTTTTTTGAAATTGATAATTTGCGATACCGCACTTCGGCCGAGGATGAATGGCAAGCGCGATAAGGGTAGACTCTCACACATTCCCGTTCAATTCGAGTATTTTCGTGTATATTTCGTGTACATATATATTCGGATGTAGGTGTGAGTGAGTGAGTGTTGGGAAGGGAGGAAAGTCCTATTGATTTCGAAATAAAATAAAATCGCACGGAGGAATTCAATTTGCATTTTGCTCAGTCTTGTATGGCTTAAAACGTTGATTTATACTGCTGCAGATTCGTTTATTTTGTTTCTCCACTAGTTTTTAGTTTCCTATCAACATCCATCTCTTTTCTGATGGATTTTCAGGGAAACAAAGTAAAAAAAAAAAGTTTTTGCATCGCGTTTCGATGAATTAATGCGATACAATAATAAAATTGGATCAAATTGAAATTAACTGATTAATTGTGCTCTAATTGTTATTGAAATTATTATGTTTTTTTTTGTTGTTGTTGTTATTGTAGCTTTGGTATGAAACCGAGGCTACACAAAATGTGTTATGTACAAATGTTACTATTGATTATTGTAATTAATAATGAAATTATTGAAACACGCAAAACTTTATGGAGTAGTGCAGACACACACACAATGCATAAAATATATTGTTTACGGTGTGCTCGGACCAAACAAACCAATCATGCAATGTTATTTCGAGCTCTCAATATAATTCCATCCTGCAAACCACCCCAAAAACGACGGATCGATAATTAATTAGTTGCACAATAATATCAATGGTAAGCGATGAAAGCGCATATCTGTACAAACTAAATGAGATATGAAATTCATAATTTCCAAACATGTCACATGCTTATATAACCGGCGGGAAACACGCACACAATCGCATTCATATACATGCACACGCACACGCTCGTAAACTGCGTGCGACCGTCCAATTTACACTCATTGTCGGGCAAATTTGCGAATGTGATTTTAAATTAATCGAATCGCACAATAACGAAGCGACGACTTAAAAATTACAAACGTATCATGCTCGCCATTGTTGATTACCATAGATATTGTTACATGCAATAATAATTACAAAACGATAATTGATTTCGATTTCTTGTTGCTTCAACGCATACACACACATAATCAAAACGTACTCGAAATTGAATTAATTTTTATTGAAAAAGACAATGAAAAGTTCATCTTTTTTATATAGTTGAACTTGATCTATAATTCATTAATTGAATATTCATTATGCAAATTTAAATCTTGAAAATAATCTTGAATAGAAAGTTTTACAGTTATTATGTAAAATTTATCAAACATTTTTTTCATAAATTAAAAAAAAAAAGTTGTCCAATTTTGATAGTTTATTACATATTATAGATAAATACCAGAAAGTTAGTAATTGGCTCATTGGAAAGGTCATAGTTTTTTTTTATATTTAATTTGCATATCAAATGTTTTAATTGAACGTGAAGAAGTGAAATAAAGCAGCATTTTTTTCATCTATATAATATAAAATAATGTATTGTAACTTTACGTTTAATTATGTTGTCTAGAATAAAGCAAGCAGACAAAAAAGGTCATCAATCCATTACTTATTTGTACACTTTAATTACGGTGCAATTTATCAATGCACAAAAATAAGCGAGTCGAAACAAAGCGGCTACATTATTTCTGATATTGTAAACTAAGTATTCTCCTCCCAACGTTACATACATTCAGATGCTTACACACTTTGACTGTGGAATTATTTCAAAACTAATGAACTTATAATGGAAACGCTGCATATCAATCTAGCAACGCAATACAAAGTGCTCATCATCTTTCAAACTAAATCCTTCCTCTCCTTAAATCACTTTTAAACTCTTTGATCGTTTACAACATCATCGCACCGCAAACAAACAAACAAAAAAAAAAGAAGCTATCATCTTATGGCTATTTCTTAACAGTAATTACAAGCGCATATTTTACGTGGAAAAAAAAATAAAGAGAAGAAAAAGGAGAATTGATCATTATAAACTTGCCTTAATAAACCTCATTGTTACACTATTCCGAGTTGCGTAACAAGAATTTACTTAATCGAGCTATTAGCGTGTTTAAACACACCGAACACGTATGTTTCGTAACGCATTAGAAGTGGTTTTGATGTGAAAAAATAATAATAATAATGAGTAAAATAAATGATCAAATATATTAATTATTGTAATTTCTTATGACGCCATCGACGGTAATAAACATAAATCAATCAATAAATATGCAGGTAAATTTTTATAAAATCAATAATTAATGTTTTTATTGTTTTATAAATATTTATGGATTTCTTGCAATGCATATCGGTCAAGGTTTAAATGTGAAATTCTCCTTTTTCTTTCATTTTATTTTTTTTTTGTTGTATATACAATTGTCTTATATCATTTACAATCTATTCTCGGCGAACGTTCAGCTAATTATCTTCAACAATTGCCGCTAATTTCCTTTAGTTACATAATACTAAAGCATATCTTAAATAAACTTTAATTGTAGTTTAAGTTTCTAGTTAATATGATGTTGTTAAGTTAATTTACATGTATAATTTGATATGTCTACTATTTTTCTTTTAATTGAAATGTAAATTCTTGTAATTTTCAAAAGTATGTTATTATATTGGGTGAAGTTAAAAGTTCTGAGCGTTTTGTCCCATTTTGTCCCAGCCTTTTGCAAATGATTCCATGTAACGCTCACAACTTTTTACTTCATCTATTATTTAATTGGAATGTGAATTTCTGTAATTTTACAATTATTATTGATTTTTTTATAATAGTTTTTGCAAAAAGTTAAATATTTATGAACTAAAATTTCCATTTAATTGTTTTTTTTAACAGATTTTTAAATAAGCATTTTCAACGGATTATTAATTATAATTTCCCGTCTCCTAACGAGACTTTAATGCCATTTATTATTTATAATGCAAATTTAATTACATATTTGTATTCGTATCGAAACGATCGTTAATTAATCGTATATTATGTAAAGTCTCACATTCTATTTTCGTAATAACAAAAAAAAAAAAACAAGACAAAACAGAAATGGATTTAGTGACAGAGTGAGAATTATGTAACATGCAATCAGTTTGACCCTACGCATTAGAATAACGTCTTCTTTATAAATTTGATGTACGTTATACAATTTAAATGTAGATTAGATTGAAAGTAAAATATTACGAAATTGATTATTAAGTTTACATAAGAAATGCATGCATCAAACAGTAATTATTTTGAAAAAAGATCAAAGCTTATGGTGATTACATAGAATTAAATAAAAACGTGTATTACAAATTCTGATTGCAACTATATAATTATTGCGTTTATTTCAAACATTGCGCGCAACATTTTCGCAAATATAATTAAATTTAAACTCGATTTAGTTTAATTAAATGAGATTTGTTGTAAAAACTATTGTGTCTGTGTGTGTGTGTTTGCAGGTTGATTAAAACGCTCCAGTTTTATAATTAATTCGTTCAACGCGCTCCTGTTTATTAAATATTCTATTTACGTGTATTTTCGGTAAATATTATTTCAAATGCCCCAGTGTTTTCAATTTTGAACAAAGGACAAAGGACGAAGCGATTGCTTCGTCCTTCCTTCCTTCGCTCACTCGACCAGGAAAAATATTGTTATATAATTTCCTAGAAATAATATTATCGAAGATGGATTTGCAAAAAAGAAAACAAAACCATCAAAGCAACAAAAAAAATTGATATTTATATAATAATAACGTACCGAGGAGGAGTTTACGCTTTAATTATATCAAAACAAACGTTCCCCGGGCATTATTTCAGACAGAGCCTCCCATGATTGACGGCTATCTATCCCTACACGTAAGTAATCCCATTACGTAAATAGGAATACAAAAGAATAATATGTAAAATGAATGGAACCGGTTTTCAATTCTTCAGTGGATTTCCACCCTCGAATTATGACTAATATGTGAGAGGGTTAATTTACTCTTGTTTTTTTTTATTGATTTGTGTTAACAATCTTTAATCATTAATATAATATTTATATACCTATAAGGTTTATTTACTTAGGTCTATTTGGGTTATCTTTAGGTAATGCATTTGACAAGAATGTTTCTATTAGTGACGAAGAATCATATTTGAATGCTTTATTTATTTATGATTAAGAAAATATAAGTTATCTAATCTATGATAAGATATTATAGTTTGCCTCATTTTGGTTTACTTTAAGAATTTTCGAAAAAGTCCACAAATCTTTAAATTTTATAGTTTTTTTCAATGATTTTGATTGATGTAATTTTATATTAAGATTGTTAATTGCTTTATGAAATCTTTTATTATGACCGTTATTTTCGAAATGTGTTTGCTCTTACCATGCAATTCTCTGCGTTTCTGTTGTTTTGTAGTCGGTATTATGGAATTCCTGTAACAAAAAAAAAATGTGTATCATTATGCGATGCAACGTTTTGTGCGGTCAAAAGCGTTCTTTTCGTGTGCGTGTGCGTGAATGCAGTAAATATTGCGCATATGTATTCTTTTGTAGGTGTTTAAAACACGACGAAAAACTGTATCATATGGGTGTTGTTGTGTCTCGGCGAGAACCGTAGAACGTGACCAACGCATATTGCGAACAAACAAACAAGGGCCCATCGATGGGTGGATGATGGTTGTTGCTGTTGGTATGAAGAAGCAAAAGCAACAGCAGCAGCAGCAGCAGCAGAAGAGTTAGAGAAGGAGGAGGAATCTAAAGAAAGAGAGAAGAGGTGAAGCGAAGGAGGAGGACCGGATGGTCGTAGAGTTAGCGAATCGGAATACAATGGCTGTTCATGACCTTCCAGATACGTCCGATACCGTGATTTGTAGGTCTGGATCAGATGCGAATCTCGCAAGCAATTAAATGTCATGTTGTACAACAAGGACTGTTTCGCAAATCGGATGCTGCTCGGACCATCTCGAAGGAAGAGAAATCCATTTATCGATGGAAAATATCATAATTTAATTAGGGGGCTTCTGATGCTGCTGCTGCAGTAAGAAGGGCGAAAAGAGGAGAGGAAGAGGTGGTTAGTCGCGCGCGAGACATATTCACTAACTAGGCATTTAAGCCTTACTTAAATAACTCTTTAAATCCTTTATCGCGATTTATTTACGGCCGCAATTCCGCCACGTCCGTTCCCCTGCATTCTTCAGAGACGTTCTTTTCTCTTGTTCTCGCTCTCGCTTTTCTTTCCTCTTCTTTTCATCTTCTTATTTTTACCTCGTCCTCCCCCTCCCATTCCAATCAGTGAATTATCATTAAAACAATCGCATTCATAATATTCAATCACGTGAATTATTGCATCCCTCCTCATTACTGTCACGACAAATCAGCCAAGAAACCCGATCTAGATCTAGAAGATCTCTTTCGACGATATCCTGCGAAAACATCAAGGTAAATCACATACCGAAAGCTTGTATCTCCGCAAAAAGAAAACGGATGGTCTTCCCATCTTATCCGAACGATCTTCACTTAAATTACATTTATATTTATATGACAACCATCAAATCGCAGTCATGCGATTTATTACATGTCTAACACTATTTGTTAATCGGTTTTAGTTTAAAATGAATTTCTGTGAATTCTTAAGTTTGTAGACTTATTTAATTAGTTCTAAATATTCGTGTATAAGTTATAGTTCCTTCCAAATGAACAATAGAACTATCTTAACTCAGGTAGCTTTAAAAAATATAATAATATATTTTAAGTGTGTATGAATAATTTATTGGGGATGCTCATTTACATGGGCAAAGGCGGTACACTTTGAAATCTACAAATGGACAATCCGGTTGTACATCATTGGATATAAAGAAAATCGCCCATTGAAATAATAACAAGAAAATATTCATTTGGGTTTCGTATGAATATATGAATGATATTTCAATAATCAACTTATTAGAAATATAGCGATTGGTTAGAAATGATTGCAAAATGAAATAATATTTGTATCTACATTTAATAATAGTTATGGTAGAATAGACAATAAGAAAAGGGAGGTAACATAGTCATAACCCACATCGATATTAAAGGTCGCTTCGAGTGTAATTCCCAAAGTAGATCTGGGAAAGGTTAGGTTGGAGAATTAGAGTTTGAGAGAGAATTGGGTCGTACGAAAAGGTTGAAAACATTGATCACCCTGTGTATAAATGTGATAATAACGTTGCGGCGATTAATCAAAATTAATGGGTAAATCCATAAACAGTTCTTTCGAAGTAGAAAAAAAAAGCTAAACACAAAAAAAGAAATTTAAGAGCGTAAGAAAAGCGGATACATTTCGTTGCGGCGATTTAATTGAGATTTGTAGTTTTAAACCCATAAATACACATTATTTTCATTGCGGTCCGCATTAGCGTCGCAACAAATCACGTCCCGTAAAATCCTCCTGTTTCATCTCTCTCTCTCTTTGTACTCTTCTCGAGATAATTAAAGAAGCATGTGGTCATAACCGGAGACCGAATGAAGCAAGAAGTAAGTGGATGATGTTATAAAAAGCAGTGTAATGATAATTCGGAAGGGTTGAAAATTTACAGGCCAATATAAGTTTGCGAGGTGTTTAAAAAGGGGTCGAGTGCAGTTTTGATGGGGCGGCGGCTTGCTGTAGAGACGGCGACATGAAAGGTGGTTCGGTCGAACATTATATAATGTCCGGGGGGAGGTTTGAAAGGGGCATCAGCTGTTCATCCAACAGGTGGTTGAATTAGTGGTGTTGTGTGTCGTGTGGGTCAGCCGTCCACCAGTGGGGAGGGGAGGAGGGGTGAAAGGCGACTCCGGCGGGATTTGCGGAGAGCGGAGGGTTCATCGTTTCCGGAGACGGGCGTCGCGTCACGTCAAACAAGCGCCGGAAGTACGTGCCCCGGTTTTGGCTGCACGCCGCCTCCTACGAAGAGAAACGTAAAAGAAAAAAAAAGGTGTGCTAAGAGTGTGAGAGAGAGAAAAAAGGGATCACTTGAAAACGTCTCTTCCACGCCGGGGACTTTCTTAAGGGACGTTTTATACGCCCTTGCGAGGATAAGCGTGGACGCACACAATGCGACCATTCCGGATTTTCCAAATGGATATCAACTTATGCCATGATTTTCATGTACCTTTTTTTCCCTTCTAGTATATCTAGTATATACAGGCACAGTTGGGTTAAATAACCTGTGAGATTTGCCCAATGGAATAAAATGCACAGAGTTGAAAATAAACCTATTTGTGTTTACACAAACCGTTACATAAATTGATTGAAACTAAATAATTAAATCCATTTTTCCGAGAAAATCAATAAAACTGTGCATCATTTTTACATTCCCCAAACATCCAGTTTTCATATGCATCTTTGATAAACACAATAAAATATAAAAACTCTGCTTTTATGTGCAACAATTTTTCATTGTTTCAAATTGCAGCTAAATTGGATGTATGAAGAAATTAAATTTTCGGTCGACTGAAGATTTGTGCACAAGAGATCTGGTTACTTTCGCATCTCGTTAGTTTTATTTGTTGTTGAAGATACTCACTGAACTCGTTAAGAATTTAAGAAGCTCATTAAGGTAATTATTGTCTTGGAAGCAATTAATTACATGAACAGAAGTGCCGAATTGGTTTCAGCTCAAAGCCATTAATCAACGTATGTTTTCATTTAATTACAAAATATTTGTATGTTATATCTTTTACAAAAAAAAAATATTATTTTCAGTAGAATAACATAAATTATATAACGATGAATCATCATACATAAATGGAAATAAACCTTTTGCAATTCTGCTAAGGTTAAAATGCTAACGAAAACATAAATCAACCTCTTATTTATTTATATATTTTTGAAAGTATTGTCATTGATTGCACGGACCATCTGTTTCGCGTACATCAATCTGAGACTTGTGTCGTTGTAAATCCATGAAAATACAGCAAAGAGTAAATATTTTGTTGCAAAATTCAGTTCCCAGTTTAGCGCATTTACCTTTACCGTTCATATTGTTCCAACTGAAATATATTATCATTAGCCTTGCACAAAACCGAGCGCTTTCGCATTTAATTAACGTGCAGCGATTTATTCGCTATTTTCTAACTGAAATATTCTGATACACGCACACAAGATAAAGATCTATGAATATCTTACATAAATCCTAGTATTTTATAACAAATTCGCGATTAAAACTTCAAACAGTTACAATTTGTCAATTGAATATAATACCATATCAATAAAATACAGTTTCAGTAGCAGATTTACTAAAGTTAATTAATTTTGATAAAAATAAAACGTATTAATTGTTTCAGAACTAAATTTCGACGCACAATGATTTATTGTGAGTGAAACCAAAATTAATTTCAAACTAAGTCCCCAAAACAGTTCTGAAATTGAGCAGTCGGATTTCCGCACATATTATTTAACATTTCGAATAAACTTGTGCTCGAAACACACACGAACTGTGATGTAACCAATATCAATTGCGACAATTCACAGATGAATGCGCTTCAATTCAGGCGTTAGTAACAAATCCGCATGAGTTTCCCAAAAATGAAATTATTTCATTAACATTCTAATAATCTAAGCATATTATTCTAAACATTGTTGTAATTACGAATTTGTCGATTCATTTCCATTTTTACGTTTATTTAAAATTTATCTGTCTGTTGTTCATATAGTAAATACACTTTTTCCGTGTTGTTTGACGCTAGATGGTTTACGTAATTATCGGTTTACACGGTGCGAAATAGATTATAGTTTATGTGCTCTGGATAAACTTTGACAATGTTGTGTTTTTAATCCGAATTATGCGATTCTCTTTTAGTTTTGTTTCCGTTTTCATTGTCACTTTTACTAAATTATTTACAAGTATTTTAATCTAAAAGTGCGAAGGTTATTTCCCAAATGAACGTAATCATTGAAATGTACGTGTTGAATCAATAATATTTTAAATAAATAATGTTATATGCGAGCGAAATCCAACGGTATGGAATTAATACGACTGATAAATAATTCATAGAACAAATCAATATTTTAAATATATATTTATACCATAATTCTCTCTTTTTCTTCTTCTCCCTGCATCGACCTTCCGTGTAAATTATTCATAAACGTTGTTACATGCGCATGATTATTTTGTTTTGTTTTTCTTTTTTTCTCCTGATAAATTACGTATTCCACTTTGGTGCATTCATTGTTGCAACGTAATGAGTTTGCGCTCCTTTTCCAATGAAAATTTCAAATATAATTACTATCGCATTACGATTATCTAGTTGCGCCTCACAATTCCGCAAAAAGCAATTTATTTCGATCACGTACAAACTTCTATTTAGGGTGCAATGTTAATTGCCTTTATAATGTCTAAAAGAACATAAAGATTTTACAAGGTTGAACAACGTCTGTGATTATATAAATCTCTAACTTTGCATTTGCTCACGTAAAAAGAGTTTCAATTTTTTTAAAAGATATTTTGTCATCACATCAAAATATTTCTATTACAACTCAATTACATGACTGAATTAAGATTAGAATCATCAAATAATAATAAAAAAAAATAACGGTACATTACATAAAATTAATTACAGCAACTATTAACATATTAATTAGATCGATGGACATAAATAATCGAAGAAAAAAGAGACACTTATTAACTGTAATTAATCAATGATTATCAAATTCTCTTGGGTCATTTATTTATTTATATATATTTTTATTTTTAATTGCATTTTCTTAACTCTTCCAGCTAGTAATTAGCAGATTACGAAATATTAAAGAATTTTAATTAAATTGAACCATTCAAAGAATCTAATCAATTGTGAAATTGAAAGTAAGTTATAATAATTAATCGAAACAAATCATTTCCTGTCTCGTCTAAAATTTGAAACAAAAAAAAAACGAGAAAGTTTTCGTTAGTTAATTATCTTTGTATTAATACACGAAAATATATAATAATATGTACAGAAAATTAATCGTATAATTATGAAATTCTTGAGAGCTGAGCATCAATTATATTACGAAAATTAATTGTAATGGACAATGGAGAAAGGCGTTGCGTAACATGCCTTAAATTATTAGTTTGTTACTTTTTATTTTTCATTCTTCCGTTTTTTTTTTGGGGTAATTAAGTGAGCCTCATGCTAATTACGTAAATAACTGATGTTACAATTAATTTTGGAATTAACAAAAAAGAATCCAGTGTTTGTTTTAATTAATTTCTTTTGAAATTCTTCTACTTAAACTTGGAATATTTTTTTAATGAAATTATAAAAGTATGTACGCAATTATAAATTGAAACTTTTGATTAATGAACAATGTTTGCACTAATTTAATTTAATTGTTCTATTTAGTTCAATAAAAATATTATCCTTTGTAATTAGAATTTCCAAACGTCGTCGCCCTAATGTCATTGTAGGAATGATGGAGGAACGCCGTCAAACGCAAAACAACAATTAACGAAGTAATTCATGTTTTGATTGTTAATCAAAAGCATGTTTTTGATGTTGCCATTGAGAGAGCGTACTTCGTCGAGTATTGGTGATGGTAGTAGTAATAGTAGTAGATTCGGTTAAATATTTGCCTCGTTGCAGGGACGAAGGATGAAAACACTTGTGAGTGTACTTAATATCAATCGATATGGAAAGTGTTCACTCTCCATCATCAACCAACCCTCCCATAGAAATGTGACAAAACCAGTTTTTCCCATCTCAATCATTTCTCTGTATAATTTTCTTTATTTCAATTAAAGTCATCGATTCTATTTTATGTTATTTTATTTACAAGTATAAATTGTATGTATTACAGTTTTCGAGAAAATCAATGAAATGTAAAAACACTGCTTTT
>NW_017096391.1:0-28213 GCF_001412225.1 Nicrophorus vespilloides
AAATCATGATATGTAATAATGAATATTAAAATATTATTTTGTAACCTTTGAATGGAGATATAAGCGTGACTCATTGTTATGGAAACGTACAGCAATAAAGTGTAATACACATAAGCAGATTCTGTTATGATTATTACGAGTGCACAATGTTGTTTCGTTCGGATAGTTCCAAGTCTGGTATACGCAATCACTGCTTATCACTAAAGGAAGTTATTCGAAGCTGATAACATATTGGCGCTGAGCATTAAGAATTAATTAAGAGATGACTATGGATGTGCATAAGTGTATCATAACATAATGTATTTATAGGCATGGGTTTTGTATGTATGCTGCTTGCACGTATGTAAGTATGTATGTACATAGGCCAAACGATCAGCTGTTCAAACTGTATTTATAGCGTAATACAAACGAACCACCAAGGTCTCCAGCGAAGGTCACCTTTACTATGCCTACTCTCCTTACCACATCCACTGCTACAAACACGCACACACACATATACGTGCACGTACAGCGAACGAATACATCCATGAGGATTCGTGACCGATTTGCGAAAATTCTTTCGATCATTGGTACCGCAAATATTTACCGATCGGCGCCAGACAATTATTAGGACTTTAACTCACACTTAACCCAACTGTGCATACATCAACAATCGGGAGGACATGAAAATGAAGGAGTAACAAAAAATATGATATACATGAGATGCGCTGTATAGCATTCCATTCAGTTCGGGAAAAGAAGCCTAAATTATTATTGCCGTGATCGAAGAGTAGAACTGGATGCTGCGCAACTTTATAATCTTACATAATCCGGTCGCGTTCGCATAATGCGCCACGGACTCTTCTATCCCTCATTAATCTGCAACAAGCTTCTCTCGACTTTTTCCCGCATGTCTAGGAAGGCACGTACAAGCCTGCCTTTCGCGAATCCACTACGATTTCATTCAATTTTTAGCCTTGCCGTTTATCTCCCTATGGAATTTTAAACTATTTACAAATACAAAGAGAATACATTATTTTCAACATAAATTTATTATCATTACTTCAGATAAATATTTTTCTTAACTCATTAATTCTTTATTATATAAATATTATTTAATTACAGTAAAAAAATAACTACTTACCAATTAATTAAATTAAATATACTAAGTAATAATGCAACGTTGATTATCAAATAAGGATAAGATTTACAAAGAAAATACAAAGCTTGATTTCGAAAAGTTATATTGACTAAGTAAATATAACTTACATATAACATAAAATCACATTATCTTCCATTTAACAATTGCTTATACGGAGTTATTGCATCTTAAAATGATCCCTTAACAATAACAATACTTTCAAAATCTGAATCATTTTCACAATATTTGACTGGTCATATTTTTCGGCAGGACTTTCGTTAATTTTATCTTCAATTTCTTTATTCTCATTGTTAACAAGGTTTTCTAAATCTTCTATTGAAAATCGATCGTTCAATAAATTTATAACATCCTCGTTATCAACAGTTTCTAAATCTCTTGATTTTCGTCTTTTAGTATATCTTCTGGTCATATTTTGTGTCAAATTGCATATCTTAGAGTAGTGATTCTCAACCTTTTTTTGTTGCGGCACACTTTTAACGATTTCAAAATTTGACGGCACACAATGAAAAAGATAAGTTTAAATTATAATTTTTACTATATACATTTCTAAAATTAGGCAGTGGTTGAGATTTCTTTCTAAGAACTATCAATATTTTCACACAAATACCGATATTCAAATACAAAAATTATATAATTTTGTATATCGTTTCATTTTAATTGATATAATTAACTAATGACTTTATTATTATTAATATAATCCCATTAGTGTAAGCTATATATCGACATGGTGATTGATAAGGTCGTGTGATTTTATAAATTTATTAATTGATTGATCGAATATTCCACTTTAATTAAATTTCATAATTCAATGTTCGCATATGGAGATGTTGCGGACCATACATATACATATTTTGTTAATTTTTCTGAAAACCTGGCTATGCTTCCATTGAGATTAATTAATGCTTGGCTGACATTTCAATTAATTATTTTCCGTAATTTCAATTACTGCTGAAATACAGATTACTTTAATAGTTTGTTTCAAAATACTTTATATTTAAATTAAGAATTGTAGTATAAAGTATTCGAAATATGAGACACATCTCGATCAACTTCTATAAATCACTGTAATTAGCTACTATAGAGCAAACGATTGAAATACGCTAAAGCACACGACTGTAAAGGCCTTTGCTTTGGACCTTGTCATCATCGACTTATCCATGAAAAGATTGGGCCCTCCAACTATGTTTACGGGAATTTCTAGCTACGTCACTGATTCAATAATAGAATTTTTCATATGTTATATAAATATTATATAATTGTTTCGATTCAAATTATTTGAAATTTTGTTTTAGTTCACATCTTGATTAGATAGAAAGTCCTTATAATGTCTTTTAGATTATTTGTAATATTTATTTTGAGTCATCTTAGGTGAATTTGATAAAACATATGAAGGTGATTTCCATAAAATTAATGTTAATCACTATTAATCCCAATTAATTTTCATTAAATAATTACATTATCATTTCCATGAAACACAAGTATTAAAACAAAAAGATCTACAAATTTTAATCATAAAATGTAAATATGAATTCTTCCAAAAGTTCACAATTTGTAAATGTTAATGAACATTTTATATGAAAAGCAGATAATTATATTGAACTTCAAAATAAGTAAGCAGTAATTTTAAAAATATTGTTTTTAGGAATATTATTTAACATACGCTTTCTTAAAAAAATTTACATAGAAAATGATATTTTTTTAAGAAAAAAAAACAATGTATAAAGTTGTTTTTCCTATAAATAGTTTTCTTTTATAATTCCTCAATATAATTTGAATAGAAATCAACTAGGAAATATGAATTTTATGTGCTGATTGGACCAACAAACTTTGTACTTTCGTATTCGTATTAGTATTGTTTTCAAATCTTTAGATGTTTTCTCTTAGTTATAGAATAATCTTAAAAATTCCAGTTAAAATGTCAGATATTTTACTTATAGTAACATTAAGTGTTCCATTAAATAATTCTATTTTGATTATGAAAATGTAAGTCCTTATTTGTGAACGTCCATCCAATCTAAGATCTGTTGCTATACAATATATATAATTTTGTTACGAAATTTTAGTTACAATAATTAATGGTTATTCTCCATGACTCAAAGATGCCTGAAATAAAATGAACTATAATCGTGATTCAACTGAATACATTTATGTACATAAAATAGTACAAGTCAATGAATCCAATGTCGAACAAAATAGAGAGAAATGTGAAACTTATTAGAGCAAAAGGCGTTCACGTAGAAAGCGAAACAAAGAATATAAAGCTAAAAATAGCTCCGATATAATTTTCAATTAAGACCGAACGTCCGTTTACGTACTGCAGTCTTCCTCGCGAGCAGCGTTCATGTAACCAGTTTTCAAGTAAAACCCGACACCGAATGCCGAATTTTAGTTTATTGTTCCATGTCGAACGCACAATCACCGGAACGTGTTTCGCAATAATGAAAACATTGTAGATGCCACACACACACTCACAGCCACCTAACAAACAAGGATTCTTGTCTTGCATCCTCTCCTCTTCGCCTCTCCGGCTGTTTACAATCCCGAAAGAGAATTTATCGGCCCCGGTGCTCAATAAGAAAGGCCCCGTCCGTAACCAACGAATGGAACAGAGAACACGTGAAAAAAACAGCCTCAGCTTGTCCAACAGTTCCATTGCCAATATCCAATTTATTTATTGCAAACGGATGTGCGCTTCCATGAAACACAAGTACTATTTATTATTTTACGAGGAAAGGATGCACGGACTATATTTTTTGTTGTTGTCGTCGTCTTCGCTTGTTTCAATCGAACGATAATAAACCTAGAAGGGTATTTTTAAGCTTCTCGTTTTTGTGAGCACGAAGCACATAGTTTGCTGGACTTATCAAGTGTTTGACACAATGATTCATAAACATAATATACACATTCGTATACATTTGCTATTGTTGATTATAATGAAACGTAAATATGAATGGAATGCTTGTATATTTGTTTTATATATAGAATGACTTTTGTTTATCCAATTGCAGCTCATTATTATCTTTCGATTATCATTCTTTAAACATATTTTCTAGTAAATAACATTTACTACTACAGCTTCTGTTCAAAACAATTACGTTATCTTTCAATGCTGTCATATACAAGATATAATACATTTATAATGTTCTTTAAATTAAGATAATCTTTTTATTAGAATATAAAAATTTATCTTATGGACATATTTTTTAACTTGTGTGACCTACAATAGTTGTTGCTAATTATATACTTATTTATGACCTTTGACCTCTTATTAGATATATATCTGTTGGATAATAAATCGATTAAAATTATTGGATATTAAAATATTATGGATATACTAACGAAATGAAATTTAACTAAAGGTACTAAGGGTATCAATATTACCCCCCTTTCGAACTTCGATCTATAATTTCTACTCAATATTTAGCCATGATTTACCAAGTCCGGTCATTTTGAGAAATGGTCAATATTTATTCTTTTAAAGTTAAACAATCCATACAAAGAAAGCAGCTTGAGCGTCTTTATAATATTAATAGGCTCAACAAAGGTCTATTGACCTATTTTCTTATTTTAATGTAAAGATATTTTTTACTTTAAACTTTGAACAGTTTGTCTGAGCAGAAAGACCTCAAATTTCATTGGTAAGGGTCGAAATGACCTAGGTTTAAAACAAATTTAAAACAAAATATATTCATGGTTAATTATTATTATTTCTAAAATTAGATAATATTTTACGCTTTACAAATTACAAACTTTCAAAATTATTCAATAAAAATAATATAAAAACCACCCTTTTCTTTTTTTAGTGGATCTGAAAATATTATATATTGTTTTCAATTCACAACAAACAAAACACATATGTATATGAAAAAAGAAACTCATTTAATATTTAAGCATCAAAGGTTAATGTTCATATAATAAATGAAGTTTATTATGCGAACTCCTATTAAATCGAGAACACATTTTTTTGTTGGTCGTTCCTACTGTTCTTGAAGATCGTATCCTGTCTACGTTTTATTATTGCTCAGAACGTGTTTGTCATTTTGAGGTGAGCAACAACGGACTTTGTTGGCCTCTTGTAAATGCGTACACAAATAGCAACATTTATTGCGATTCTGTATACTGTCTTTAATTCTTTTAATATAAATACATACACGTATACAAACACACACAATATACGTATATATTTATATATATACATAATTTTATTTCTTCTGCAAGTTTATTACCTTTTGCTTCGAAAGGCATGCAAGGTTAATAATATCCAAACCTTGATGCATGCAGATAAAGTCTATAACTGGCGATAAGACCAATGATAACAATGGTTGTCTTTGACTCTCTCGACTCGCTCTTTCGTTTTCATTTGTGCAAGATCACAATAAACTTGAATCTTCGTACGTTTTGTTACGTCTCGTGCATATGCTTAGAGCAGCATTTACGGCTGAATAATTATTATCATTGTTAATACGCGGATAAGGTATGAAAAATGACAGCATTAAAGCAACGATATAAAAGCAAACTGAAAAAAAGTATGATTTATTACTCAAAAATATTAAATGCAGCTGTAGTCATTTATTCTGTAAGTTTTGTATATATTTTTCATAATATTAAAACTGTCATTTATGTAAAGAAATTATAATTTTGATATTAATCATAGTTAATTATAATAGTGATAGAAATGAACTATTTTTGATGAATCGGTGTTAAAAACACCAAATAGTCTTCATTCTATCTGATCAATTTACCGATTTTATCCAATAAATAATTCTTGATAAAAACAGTATGTTATTATTTATTTATTTTTTAAATAATTACCTAGCACCATTGATCACAGGTATTTCTGCCTGCCAAACGTTCTATTTAATTTGATGATACGTAAACATGTACAGTATAACCTATTTTTGTGCGATTTTTTTTATGCGGTATATGAAATCCAACCAATACCAATGACGTTGGTACAATTGTAATGTTTTCTATCAGTGTGCTTTTGTACAGCTTGCTCGAACGATTCTCTTAGTAGATTTTCAATCAATTCATCACAAGAAGATGCGCGTTTTGGATTAACACGAATTATGAATTATGTATGTGCATTTTGAAAATGTCTCCATATTTAAAATGAGAAAAGAAATTTAATTATTTATTTTGTTTGGATGCACTTTCTCATGTATTTCGTAAATCTTTGACATATTTTCTAAGTGCTATTTTTTATGCGGTCCCTACACATCGCATAAAATAAGTTTTTGTAATGTATTATACAAAGTTATTTGTTATGTGTAAGAATTTATGAAAATATTGAATATTTTTTTTGTGCTATTTTTTTATGCGGTCCCTATCTACCGCACACGTAAAAGTTGAAGTTCACGGTTATTCATTCCATCTAGACAACATGAAGTTTTTTTTAATATATGAACTAATTTTAATTCTCTTTACCTATGATATTGGTAGTAATATCTGTAATTGTTAGGAGTTTTTCCTTTTAATAAATTTACGTGTAAAATATAACTAATCATTACAATATATGTTGAATTACAAAGTGTTAAAAGATTAGTGAATAAATATTTAGTAAAATATTTATAATTACGTATTTTAAAATATTATGTACTATTCTCGACATTATTACTACAATTAACAATAAACACGATTGACTAATTTCAAATTTAATTATCTAAAGTTAATGTTAGCACAATAAATGAAGTTTATTATGTAAACTCCTATTAAAATGACAAAACATTTTATGAATACTCCGCTTGTAAATTCTGTAATAAATTGCTATTAAATAATATCGTTAATTTATTTATAAAAGTGTAAAAGAAATTTAGACTCTCATGGAAATAGTAGTCATACATTGATTTATTTTCATCAGCTGTGGTACAAGTAATTTTCCTATAATAACATTAATCCTCATTTATTTCTATTTACAATTTAGTTGCAATTTACTTTAATCATCATTTTAATTATCTAGCACAAACAATTCAAATAGAGGAATACCTCGCACAGTACGGGTAATCATTTTAGGCCAATAAAATAAAAATAAACCTCACAAAATGAGACTTGTTGGAAAAAAACGATCATTTTTATATAATATTTCTTGAATTTATTTATTTCTGTAATGAACTAAAATTTATTCTGTTTTGAAAATTTCTGTCCGGACTATTGTGAATTCGGACTAATCGAAGGCGCGCTATATCTGTATACCATTTTAATTATGAGAAAGTTTCTTATAATAATTTCCTAGTTTTACCATTTAAAGTATTTTATATCAGTGATTCTCAAAGTGACCCAGGGGGGTCACAGAAAAATTGGCGGTATGTTTTTCTACATTTTTCTACACATACCCATTCTTCAAGGGGGTCTTTTAAATTATTTAAATGCAAATGGGGGTCGTGCTTATAAGCTTATAAATTTTGTCTAAACATAGTATTATTTCTCAATCATAATATTTATTAATTTATAAATCTATTTAATAACAAGTTTTTCTAGTCTTTATACCTTTCATTTAATTGCAATAGATTGTATCTTCTGCTTAAATGGATGTTATAAAGCAATGGATGAAATAAATATGGAGTAGATTTGAAAGTATTACAATTGTAAGTTACGTTACTGGCTACCAGCCGACGATAACTTAATAATATCTACACTTCAATGCATAGATTTAATCATTATTTATAGTACCGCGAGAACTAATCATACGTATTCAATAGCCTGCAATTATACCAATTAAAGAGATATTACGATTTAATTAACATGTTCCAATTTCTGTTCTAGGTAAGACACGAGGCACTTCTTTTTTTGGCATTAAAGAATAGTAAGAATAAAAAAAGAAACATGTTCATAACATAATACCCTGCGGGTCTCTTATGCGCCGCATTGGGACGAGCTTTTGCGTAAGTTTGATTATTTTTTACTCTTAGCAAAATTATAAATCTTAACCGCCATATAAGGTTAACCTATATGCAAAACGAGTGGAACACTTTCTCTGCTCAATCTTCGGGGCTCGGACAGAATAAAAAAAAGAAACAGGGAGGTTGGAGGACGAATGGGGGGAGGAAACAAACAGAAGAAGTGGCCAACTCCATCGAGCGAGTTCTTAAGAGGCCCGAAAGACACGAAATCTTTATCACTCGATTAAGGCTCTTCCTTCCTTCCTGCTTTCTCCTCCGAGTCTCACGCAAAAGCCGCCCCCGCTCTGCGTTTTATTGTTATGCAAATTGGCCCGGAGGATTTCCCGTTGTGCGCGTACCATTTGAATAAAAAATAATTGATTTCACTTCTCTCATTTTTCTTTAAATGTGGGCTCGAGGAGAAAGAAGGCGACGACGACTGCGAAAATAAATGGAAGTGAATGATCAATTTGTGAAATGTTTGTATATACAATGTCGTTATTATGGATGGAGAATAATGCAGTTTTCTTTGGAAGAGTTTAAATAATGAATAGCGTTGTTCGCGAAGAGAGTTACTAGGAATGTTAACAATGCACTTTGAAGAACGACACAGGTGACTGCACGGCGAGACGCCGGTAGTTTTGAAAAAATCTCTCTCTGCGGGAGAGATATGAGCCTTGAAGATAACAAGGGTCGTTGACGGCTTTTTGTAATTCAATGTAATCATTTCAAGTGTCTCGTAGGGGAGTAACGTTTCTCAAAGGTTGCATCATTCAATAGTTTAAAGATCGAATTACTCTTAAATTCAATACAATTTACTTACCAAACAGTGTTACTTTGGGCCCCAAATCATCCATATTAATGGGTCTCAAAATCCAAAGGACGCCACTGATTATATCATTTCTTGTATTTAACAATGAAAAACTACAGTAAGCATATACAGAAATACCTCGAATATTCCGGTGAACTGTTGAAACTGGAGTAAGTAAAATTGAAATAAATCATAGAAAAATGTACTTGACTGTACAGGGAAAACCAACAATATAAATGTTTACCGTACTACGCTGAATCCGTACTGATCGAAGCCACACTATGCGAGGAATTGTTGTACTAAGTTTTAATCGGTTATAAATCAAATGCTCTCCGTTTTCAAACTAATTTAAGTTTTTACTACTTGAAATTGAATATAATTTTGTCATATACTATATTCCATTAGAGATATACACTTTGTAGATTTTAGTTACTAGATACTAAAATTTTACGTTTCTATGATTTTATGTACATCGAATCACAAATTAAATTATTATCTTTTTAATTTAAACTAATTTAACTCTTATTAATACAATTAAAAAAATAAGTTGTTTTCTATACTTAAATTTGGGGACGAAAATAATATAATCAAAAAACAATAGTAATTTATTGAATAATTTTATATAATTGATTTCTATATAATTATTTAAAGAAAATAATATTTTGAAGGTTAACTCTAAAATACAAATTTTGAAATCGAATAAACTATAAATATTAAATATTCAATAATATGTTAAATTCAATTTTAATAAAAACGCAATTTAAAATAATTATCTGCAATAATAAAAGCAGATGTTGACACCTGTTATGTAAATTTTGTAAAATCATCTGTAGTTTCCTTTTACTTCTTCTTTTTACATTTGTACGCTTTCATTAACTGTGAATATAAAGTAAAAATATAAAGTTTAAATATTTTGCAGTAAATATATTTTATAAATCCATTACAAAACCACTTGGAACTTTAAATTGCTAATGCATTCTTTATAGGAGGGAAATTTATAGCTGTTGAATATTTATGGGAATCGTTTCAGGTTAAATAATTGATGAAAGTAAGCAATAAATCTAAATAAGAGATTTATATTGAATATTAAATAAGTTGGTTTTATTAGTGTTATCGGATTATTTAATAACTAATAACATTTGGTACACCTATATTATATGTATATCAATCATATTATGTATAGTGTAGGTCAGTTGTACTTAAAAAATTTAAAGGACACTTCGAAGAATGGGTATGTGTAGAAAAACGTAGAAAAGCATACCGTCCCGTCTGTCATCAATTTACATAAAACAATTAACATTTGTTTATATAAGTTTGAATGGATACATCGTGTTTATTACAATGATCCTGATGAAACGGACTGTTTGAAACCGTACTAATTGAGGAACTAAATAAAATAGAAATAAACTGCACAAAAAGGGACTTGATAGTATGAAAACAATAATAATTTTGTGAAAATATTTTTTTTAGAATGTATTTTTAAATAGAGAATTCGAACTTTATTTCATTCATTATTTTACTGTTATAATTTAAATGTAATGTTTAGATTAGAGAACTAATATATACAACATTATTTTAAGCGGTGAATGTAATATATTTTTATATAAGTGGATGCATATATGACTATGTTTTAGAAACAGCTTAAGTAAATAATTATATCTGCTGTATATGAGTCATGCGTAGATTTTTAAACAAATCTGTGTGTACTGACTGAATTTGTGAATCTTTCGTTCATTCATGTACATTCTAGAAATAGTTTTCTGTGGAGAATACGTGTGTATTCACACATCATCCGCGGTCCACGTTATTCTCGATTAAAGAGAATACTTCGTTACACTACCAATGTATATTATTATTGCATATGGTTTAAACATTGTCGAGAGAATTCCATTTAGTTTTGTAAATATTAACAGTATTTGTAATAAAAATAACACACATTATCGTATTCCATTCAGAACCTTTTAAAAATGTTATTATGATTTCATAAAATAATAATAACAATACGTAAATACATAGATTTTGAATGTTTTAAATATATAACATATAACCTCCAAGTCTCTATTATACAATAAAACAAAAATATTATCAATTATCAAACAAAAATGTTTTTTATTAAAAAAATAAAATATCAGTTCATTTTGGGACACCCTTTACAATCAATTTTACTTATTATATTTTTATTTTGAATTAGCTTATTCATAGGTTGGTCGAAATGATTTAAGAACAATAGTCCGTTTAATTTAGTTTTATTTTTGTTTAGTTTCTAACAGTTGCAATAAATATTACTCACCTTCGTTCCAAAATATGTGTCCGTTTTAGTAATTTTATTTGTTGCATAATAAGTGTCCAATTTCATAAAAGAAATATGCAAATGGGAACTAAAGTATAACATAAAATGGAAAACATTGGGAAATTAACACTTGTGAATAATATTTAACATATTAGTACCTATAAACGGTCAAGTTCCTGACAATGAGTTCCTCAATACTGGACGGTGTCTCTGTGTTGTAAAGATCGAATGTCTTTATAGAAAACCAAATCGAGGACATTGAAATTTGGGGTGTTTGGTGGTTGACAAATCATTCTTATGTTTTACCCATTTTCAGTACCAGTGCAAACAACTTCATCACCAATACTACAATGTGGTTTAAAATTATCTTACAGGATTTTAATTGACATGGTTCCAGTACCAATATACCATTTTGCTTTTATCGCGGGAATTAATTTCTCTGTAACTGTTCGAATATACACTTTTTGCGAAGATGAAGATAACAAAATTTTTACAAAATTTTACCTCTTAACTACAAAAACTATTGACAAAAGTCAAACTTTAGACTGCTTCCAGAGTCACTTTTTCCATACTTAATTTAAATAAAGAACCACTAATACTTATTTTATAAAGTATATAAGAGGTTTTATAATAATAATTTAAAATAAAATGTTGGATTGAATGAAGTAATATATTATATAATTGTTTGAGATGACATAATGGACGAAGGTTTGCGGTGGCATTAAATCAAATGTAAATAAAGGAGGAAGGAAGAAACATTATTTTCCGTTTTAGAACCGCAGGTGGTGTTTTACATCCTCCGTTCGGTTATATGCAAAATACGTGTACTTGCGTTCGTAATTCGAGATTTAAAAATATCTTAAGAATATTTAAGTGCGCCGTAAATATCTCTGGGATTTACTCACTTATTTTTGCATTTTATTATGCTCGGTCCTCTCTCCTCGTTTTTTTTCTTTCTTCGTATATATTTATATTTTTTATTCCACTTCATTTCGGTCATAAAAATACGTGAATTATGCATACAATATAAATAAATGCACACATCTGATGTGTTCTCTCTTTTTGCGCGCGCGGTGTTCTTCAGGTGTTCCTTAAATCCGTGGTGGACATAAAGCGCACTGCGGAGGTTCAGATGAAGAAGAAGCTAAGAATAAGAAGAGGAGGATCAACATTTCATTTAAATCTGGTTAATAAATCCGCTGTCTCGCGTCCCCTGATAATGTGCCCCCCCGCGAACCCCGCTTCATGAAACGTTAAATCCGGTCCAATTAAACATTTTTACTGCATTCCAATATACGTATATCTACTTACATACATATACATTTACAATTAATCTCCTCTTTAAGAAGTCTAATTAAAACCAGCTGATAAGTATACTAAACAGTTGGTACCAATATACTATGTTAATACCAACTGCTGTTTGTTTTATTTAAAATAGTACAATATTTACTAGTCTTACAATAATACTAGTCTTCAAACAGCTGTCAGATTCATCTTAATTGGCCCACTTACTCAAGCAAAATAGAAATAAATAAATTACAAAGATTAAATATAACATTAATATTTTTTACTCGTTTTGATCTGTAATGAAAAATCTTTATACTTAGTACATTTTTGTTATTAAAGTTGCGAAATCTTAATGGCTTTGATTTAGTATCTTCAACTAACCAAGTAAGAGTTCTTTAATATCAATACTAGCAGATTTTTTATTATTCTTATGAAATTTTACCTCGGGATTCCCGGGAAATTAAGAAATAAATAAATTATTGTAAAATCTTAAAAAACGTTAAATGAACAATGCTACAGTCTCTACTTCCGGGAAATAATATTTACATACAGAATATAGAGATATTTTTAGAATTTTTGTTTCACATGAAAACGGGAAACCTTAAATAATCTCGGAAATTCTTCACTAGAAGGAATACCTAATTGTGTCATCAATACGATCATTATTCTGAATGACAGACTATTCATGAGGAATGAAACACAATTTTAGCTTTAAATTATCTTTATTAAATTACTTTATGTCATGTTTTGACTATTGTTGTGTGACACTATAGAGAATCTTAAATACATCATAAAATCCTGAATATATAGATATAATATAAAAAGCATATAAATCTAAAAAAAAAGTCCAGATAATTTAGATCAGAGGTCGGTGAACAGGGGCATATTGCCCCAAATAGGGTAAAAATTAATGTCTTGGGGTAATTATGTATTTAAAATACAGTATGTTTTTAGATGTCAATAGCACATGAGGAGACAGTCAAATGTTACAGCCTTAGTAAAACAAAGATTATCCACTATAATTAAGAAAAAGCACAGAAATCGATATATCCTAATGCATACACAAATTCACATATCTGCCGACGTTTGTTTCGACGATGCAGCAGCGTTCAGCATACCTAAATTTTAGAATACCATAGGAATAAAATATTTGACAAACCGCAGATGAACGAGTAATACGATAAACATGAAGCAGGCAGGCAAAGATCGATGGTTTGGAAAGTTATGTATGATGACTAATTTATAATTTATGACAATCACAGTTACAACTAACACGATTTGGTGTGACCAAATCGCGGCGCAATTGGATTATTTAAATTGAGGTAACAGGTTTTGTTAATGAGTTTAAAGGAATATATGTATGCTAATAAAATGGTATGAATATTATTAAATCTATATATCTAGTATCATCATATCATTTTTACAAAAATTGTTTCAAAATAAATCTATAATTCTACACCCAACACATTTCTAGACAACTTCGTCAACTGCAACAACACTAGTCATATCCCTCAAGAGCTAAGAAGAAACATATTTAAAAAAAAATCCAAAAATTATTTTATTTATTTACATATTGTATTGTGTAGTAATTCAATTATCTTTTAAAAAAGATATCTGATATACTTATTTATTTACTCTCAAAGAATAAGTCAATCTTTCTTAAATAATAAATAGAAAAATTATTACAGACATTTTATAAATAAATGATCGTTTAATATTGTTTATTTCTATTTTATTTATTTAATCGATTAGTCTTGTTTCAAATAGTTCGATATTGGCATAACTGATTACCCGCACTATGCGAGATATTGCTGTACATTTAAAGTGAAAAACATTAATACATTTTTTTATCAACAATACATATATTAAGTAAATGAAACTATATATAATTAGATTTAAATCTTCTTTGTGATGTTATAATTAAAAAATTCAAAAGAATAAAAAGGAAATTTGATTATTCTCAGAATGTTTATTAGTACATTTTCCAGTATATTATTATTTTACCATTTAATTAAATTACTATATATCAGTGATTCTCAAAGTGTAGGTCGCAAAGGGGGATCGCGTAAAATATTTGGGGGGTCGCAAAAAAATAATGACAAATCAATTCTTTTCTACACAAAACCATTCTTCGGGGAGTCGCAGAAACTTTTTTATGTCCAAAAGGGGGTCGCGGAACAAAACATTTGAGAATCACTGGTTATATATACAATTAATTTAAAATAAAAAACGAAAACAATTATTATACAAAAAAAATGTTTAGATTAATGTGATAATACTAACGACCAATATTGTGTATGTAACGGGAAAGAAATATTCTGGATATGTAATTTATGATAAACACATTCGCAAATAATATGGGAATGCGTTACAGAACAGGTGTTGCAAATAACTGTAAATATCATATATACGTACATAAAAATATGCTTATAAAATGGGTTTCATGTTATACAACGTATAAATATTAGTAGATTTTTTTTCATGAACAGATTCTTTCAGGTCGATATGTCAACATCTAAATGTATCGACGATTTCAGAAAGAAAGAAAAAATAAAATAAACATCGGTTGTATACTTTCCTTTTTATCCAGTCACGCAAACATAAATCCAATGGTATTAAGTGTGGATACCCTAATATTTATTGAACCATGGAAGCTAGTTGACATTTCTTCTTTGTGTGTATGCATTTATATTAAAAAGATATTGAAAAAAACGTTTTATAATTAAAAATAAATTAATATTAACGTGAAACTGTGAAAATAATTTTCTATTCACCTTAACTTGTTATTCTATATAATAATGATAAAGATCATGAAATGTAATGAAATATTTGAATACTTAAATATTTTAAACTCATTAATAATTTGTTGATATTTTCAACGCATTACAAATAAATTACAATAATATTGTATAATACAATATACAGCAATACCTCGCATAGTCCGTGTAGTCAATTTCTCCAGTACCTCGGACTATTTTAATAGTGTATCTAAATACCGTACAAAAAGAGACTGTATAAATGGTATATAAAAACAATAAAATTTTGTATACTACATTTTTGTATATATTTTGTTTTGAACTTTTAAAACTAGAATATAGTGAATCAGTACTGATCGAAGCCGGACTCTGCGAGGTTTTATTAATTACATAAGTTGTCTATTAATTGCATAATTGATTTTATTAATAACTATGTAATGTTTAGAATGTTTTAGTTAATGTATGAAATAATGAACATATTAATCCGTAAGAAGAATTGAAAAATATTTTTAGCAAAATGAATAGAACAAACCAAAGTCCAATATTTCATGCATACCATAAGCAGCAAATATAAGCCGCTTTCAAGTTACGATTTTGCATAAAAATTGTTGAAATACTTTTGACCAAAAAACGATTTGTTTAGCATCACGGAAAGTGTTTGGGGCACGTTCGAGAAAACACATTTCTACGTACATATTTTGGAAGTGACCTCTAATCCATAACTGTGCTCTGCACTTTCCGCGAAAATCAATTGCACGTGGGTGAAGACGGACGGGTTACGTCAATGCCGGGTCGAACTTTTAATGGGCATTACTATAATATAGGAATTTTTGGCATCGGCTCAAGTCCGGCTCGTGCACAACAATCTTCTTTACTTTTTTTGTTGGAATACCTATACATTGTACGTTTTTCGATCTTCCTACGAATTCTTCCGTATTATTCTTCCTTCGAAAAAGGATGTCCGTCCTACACCGATAATTTTCTTTTCGCGTTACCATTTGCAATTTAGTTAATGCAAACAATCCAAGTTATAAATAGTTATGATCACAAATAATACTCATTTATTAGATATATTTATATATAAATCGAGTTCCGTGGGATGTTATTAAGAATATAATCCGCATTCTTTATCTTTATTTCCATACCATAAGCATTTACCTATTTGTGTATATAAAACATTATAAATTTATTATTTATAATCAATATTTGTTTATCACTAATCTCACAATGTACATTATATACAAAATACATGAAACTGTTCCTATTTGAAACCGGACTATTCGAGGACTTTAAAACTGCTTAAAATTAAATGATACAAAAAGACATTTGACTGTATACAGCGCAAAAAAGGATCATTCTTGTAAATATATTTTAATATTTAGGACTATAGTGAAGCAGCACTATACGTGATATTTTGTATTACTTTTTGTAGTTGTATGTATAACTTTTACGTAGTAACATAAATAAATGTACTATGAATAATGGCCATTTGGGAGCTATTAGAACGACAGTCTATTTCATATCTAAATAACTGCGATTTGCCAAAGTACCAAATCTATATATACATATCCCATATTTAATGTACTTCCTTTTATCATGAGAAAAATGTATTAATAATACTGTGAGTCCTCGATTATCGAACATAATTAATTGCTGAAGGCTATTCGAAAACCGAAACTATTTTTCACATAAGAATAAATCCAAAATCAATTTCGAAGCCCAAATATTTCAATCTTTGAAATAGTAAATCTTAAACTATATTACAATATAAGAAAATGTAATCGAACATTTTTTGTAAGACTAAAAAAATTTTGTTTGGAAACCAAAAATCTGTGCGGAAATTCATATTAAAATTATATAAATTTGATAATTAATACTATAAAGAAAGAAAGTTTATGAAAGTATCGATAATTTCCTTTCTGATTTATATAAAGCTATAAAATTGATATTTATATTATGTTTTTTAGATATATAATTATATGCGTAATACAAGTTGTATGAATCTATTCTTGATAAACTTCCAGTTAAAACTAAACAAATCAATGATTTCATTGAATCACAATTTGTACGCTCAATTAAGTTCCATTGAAACTATGAACCGCCATCTGTTGGACATTTTTCTGGAAGAAATCATTTCCTCTAAATTGATTGATCACATGAAATAATTGAATGAATCAGACACAAATACGACACAAATTCAATGCGTCCAATTTAATTATTTAAATCATTTCATATAATTCTACTGTAATTTAATAATTATTTCAAATTTCCTATTCATTGCTAATTATTTTAAATTAATAATATTGTATTTTTTTTTTAAATAAAAATGTTAAAAATTCTATACAAGTTTGCATGAGGAAAACATAAGTTATATAACAAAACAAAATTATCTTTTAATTGTAGTTAATAAAGAAACCCAGCTACAATATTGCAAAATTATGGTTAATAATCAATATTTATTGTATAGTATTTTATATTAATTATATTTTAAAATTGTGACAATATTAATTAATAATTAATATAATACAAATCAAAACGTTGGTGCATATTATATAATGATTTATTAACTTATTTCATTTATAGAATTATTCCAAAAGAGAAATTGTGTTATTAAAAGAGAAATAATAAAATTATATACTCTGAATAATCTAACACAACTCACCTAGATTTGAATGCTTTCCAAAAATAGACAACGTATATATAAAAAAAAATAACGTACTTCACAAACAGGAATTAAATAACATCTACATGTACACAAAACAGGAAAAAAAATAATTTAATAAATAGCAAATTTTCCGTTTTAAAGATATGCGTATTTTGTTTAGTATTGGACACCTCAATTTTACAGAGAAATATGCTAGTAAAATATTATTATAAACGAATTTGGATAAAACAAGTTATGTTGATTAACATAAATATTACAATTTCCTTGTTCAAAATTAAATTAAACTTTTTACTTGCAGACAGTTTTTTTTTATTCGTGCTCACCTCGGCCTTTCACTATAATCAAGAAACACAACAATGATAATCAAAAACAAGACAAACATATAAACAATAATCATTAATCATTGCTTCACATTATGTTCATATCTCAATGTTTTCAAGTAATCATTTTTTGTAAATTATTAATAATGTATATAATGTAAAGTGTACATTGTAGTAACAGCGTGATTTATTGAAAATTAATGAGTTTTAATTTAAATTTACGATGATGTGACTTGAAGGTCGTTAGCCTATTGACCTGTGATATGTAATTAATGCATTCGTCATTTAGTTGCAGAGTATTTCTATGTTAATGATTTCTAATGTAATTGGATAGAAATAATTTGGAATGAATTACTCTTTTTCATCGGGTGTTGAAAAAAGGTATATTACAACGGCGTTTGAGTTGTTGCTTAATTTTGCTCAAACGTCGTTTGTTGGGTTCCCTTTGTAGGTTGCTCGTAAAACCGTATTAATAATCAATAGCGCAGCGCAATCTTTTGGTTTGGTAATAGCTTTCCTGTTATTGCAAAAGGCACCTCATGATGAGAAGCAAAATATTTATTTTGGCGAATATTTTAAACCGTGCTGTATCTTTTTTTGTATAGAACTTAACTTCAGAATGCATGTGAGTATTTGAAATAATACTAATAATTATTTACTATTTACTATAATTATTTTTCATTCATTAGAATGCCTCTATTAGCGGTATTCAAACTTTGTCTAGGCATTTTAGATAATTCCAAAAACTCTTTCAGCAATAATAATTTTATGGAATTACAGCAATACGGGTTGGATTCTCTATAGTCCGGTTTGAAAATTTCAAAACAAACTAATTAATTGATCAAATTAAAAATAAACTTATTTTTTTTTCTTTATTAACAAAATTTCTGTTTGTGCGGGTTATTTCTATTTTATTTGTCCGGTTTTAATCCGGGTTATAGTCGAAACTGACTACTTGTACTATGAATTGTATTGCTATACTACATAAAATTTTGGGTATTTTCATAAATACTAATCAAATTAAAGTTTAAATGAACATGCACTTTAATTTTGGGGCCCGAAAATTAAAAAAATATATATAAAATAAACTACTGTATAGACACAGTTATTATTTTTTAAACCCCAAATTTTTCGTCTTACTGAAATACAGTACTTTTCCTACAAAAATTTGATAACTTTGATTTTTATGTAAATATAGAGCAATAATTTAGATTCCATGTTTTTACTAAATTAGATGTGAAAATATATTTACTAGTCAAAGTTTTATTTGATTAGTTCTGAATACAATTACTTTATAAATTAGTATGTGCATATACTGACTGGTAAAAGTATACATTTATAGAGTTGATGCTTTTATTTCAACTCATACATAAAAAAAATGTATATACAATGGGCTATTTATTGATCTCAGTCTTTTCGCCGAAATCATAATAATTTTTTCGAGAGCTAACGAACGCAACGTTTCAGGATGCACCAGTTTTTTCGCGGTTTCAGTGTGAAAAGAAGACTACTTAAAAAGTGGAACGGCAATGAAAAGATGAAGGAAAAGAACGTCTGGCGTAAATTGATAAGTGGCGAATGGTGGACTCTAATGATGTACAGCATCAGGAGCGAAATTGTATGAGATTCGGTGCTGCGAGAGAAGAGTTCTGGAAATGTGAGAGGCAGAAGCTGTATGCATCGAACGCATCTAATGTAAAGGAAGGAGAAGGAATACCGTGCAAATTGAGGAAATGAGTGATGATGCATTTACTTGATTATATTCTCTCCAGTGTTTTGCTTTGGAATATTTATAACCAGGACATTCCGATTCCGGTTATTTCTGGACTAAGGCATCCGAAATATTTCGGATGCAGGCAAAAAGCAAAAAGACCGCTCGATTTGAGATCTCGCGAATGCCGTTACGAGTATCGCCAATAGATTAAGGATTAACGCAGGCGAACAATTAAATCGTGGATGGGTGGTGGATGGTAGATGGGTTGCGCCAGGGGATGGCACCAAAGGGGATTAGCGCTGCGAATGGAAACGGAACAATTTTCTATGGTGTAATCCCGGAAAATCCCCTCGGAAGAAGGAGCAAAATTTAAATATCCCCGGGGAACGTGCGATGCGCGCACCGGCGAGTTAAATTACTTCTACTCTTCTTCGCAATGCCCGTTCCTCCTCTCTCCCTCGTACAACTCCAACCTCCAAGTACACAAGCTATCTCTTCTCTCGTGATGATGTTCGTTTTTTTTCTCGTGTCCTTTGCCGCTCTTCCCTGAGCTTTGAGCTTCTGCTCCTCGACGAAAGCCCTTCTTGTCTGCACATCCACGCCACTCAACTCGCATCTCAAAAATTTAAATAACCCTCCGCCCCTCACGCACTTTCAACTCTGAATTGCAATGCTTATTAAGAAATTCTTAATTTCAACAAATTCCAGACGAAAATCCTTCTGACGTTTCCTTTCAACCTACTTCTACATATTTACTTTCAAACTAAATCTAGTTTATCGTTTATTATAAATATTAATTATATTATACTTACATAACCAATATTTTTTTACAAATGTATTTATGATTTCTATTAATTAATAGTAACTAATTAGTGGCGCTGTTCAACGACATTTTTTTTTCCTTTATAAACATTTCTTTAATTAGGCTGAAGTCAAGTGTATCCAACATTTAGAAAATATCAGTTGTGAATTAAGTATTAATTATTTTATCTTAAATACAAAATGTATATAACCAATATTTTTTCTTTATACACATTTTGTTTATTAGTTTATGATACATTTCTTAATGTATTTACAAATCACATAAAAATCAATTGTAACTAATTTAATTTCAAACAAAAATCTAGTTTACCATGAATTAAATAATAATTGTGTGATTACGTAACCAATACTTTTTTAACAATTTATGTTTTTCAATCGTATTGAATAGTATTTTTCCTTTATACAGATTAGTTAATTCTATTTTAATCAATTACTCAGTAAAAACTTAATATTTTACCATGTCTTTACTAAGTTGTCCTTAGCTATAATAAAATTTTCTAAATGTATGGAATTATATTAGACTTGATACACATATCAAGAAAATAAAACATACAGAACTAACTATAAAAATTTGTCGATAAATGAATAACTTGAAATATAAATTTCAAATATTATTTACAAAATCATTTCAAGAAAGGAATTCTTCTTACTCATAATTAATATTGATGTGGAAAACAATTGAGTGCTGCGCAGCATATGTCGTCGATGAAATATGCTACTTGTTTGCTAATATGTCTGAAGAACAAGCAGCAATTCTGTGAATCGGCGTAGAAGATGAAAACAAAAAAATATCTATGATTGCCGTCACACAATTCAGCCTGCAGGATGATGCAGTGTACCAGGGTGTGGTCGATGTGTCATTTAAGCCACATCTTGGAGCCATAAGTGAGAGCTGAATATCGGGTAGAGGAGAAGCAATGTCCGGAGGCAATTCCCTAAAGAGATTTCGTCCGCTTCGAGCATGAAGGTATGCTACTATCTCTTTTCTAACCGATATCCCGACTACCCCATAGGAATAACAGAATCCAACTTGGCACCAGAGAATAAATAATGGTCAATACTCATATATTTATAGCATGATAATTATTTCACATATCGATGATTGAATTTTTTATCAATTTTACCTATTCGAGCTGTTTTCATATACTCAATAATATTTATGTAACATAATAAGAAGTACGGAAATACCTCGCATATTCCGGCTTCGATTAGTCCGGATTTACTATAGTCAGGCTTAAAATTTCTAGATTCTAAAATTATTATTTTAAATTTGTATTATTATTCTCTTTATACAGCCAAGTCTCTTTGTGCAGTATTAAAGTACTCGATTAGTCTGATTTCAAAAAATCACGGATATTGGCGGATTCGTAATAGCAATACCTCGATTAGTCAGGGTAACTAAATGTATAAATTTGTTATTCTTACAAGATTTAAAACCGTACATAACATTTTTTTTTAAATATAAGAAAATAACAGTAGCGATCTAAGAATTTTGAATGATTTAATGTATATACAACTTGCAAGAATAAAAATAGGAAAACTCGGTTTTGGAAAATAAGAATTATATCCAAAGATAAATCAAGTAGTCACAAAATTTAAAAAAAAAACTACAAAACATGATTGTTTTATGGAAAATATATAACTCGAAAGTCGAACAAGTTGAAAATCGAACTATAATTAAAACACATATTCAGTATCTATATATACAAAAACTGATTATATTATGATCGAAGTTTCCAATTTAAATAAAGATAATAAAATAAGTCCTAAATATTCATCGATTTAGTATACAATATACAGTTTGGTTAGTTTATAGTTCGACCTCTCACCTATTTCGATTTTGTCGCTTTATTTAAACGTGCAACAGAGGGAACTGCAAGACATTTGTCACAGATCGCAACTTTATGGACGATGCAAGGAGTACGGATTTATTCACAAATCTGGTTCGACATTCAATCTACTTTTATGTGCATTTTGTTGTAAATCTATATACGAGAATCGCATACATTTGAGTACACAATCCAATAAACTATTATTTAGCGCTACTCAACTGATCATCGATTAATTGGGAGGAATTCATGAAATTGTTTTATAAATAATAGGTTCAGTCTAAAGTTCAATTCTTAAATCCCTTTTTAATACAACCAGTTACAATATTTCTTCATTGATAATATCAATAACAAACGAGTTTTTAATCCATCGCTAAGAAACATTCATTGAGTTTAAATCAATGTTTCTTAGCGATGAACTAGTTCTCGTTATTCCAATTTAGTTGATGGTTCTTAAAGATGAAGTTATATAAAATTAATTCAAAATTTATGTACAATTTTATATTGGTCTTCAAGGGCTTCCAATGTAATTTCACTTCTAGTGTAGATACACTACAGTTCGAAAAACAAACTAAATTTTATTTGTTTTCTATTAGTCCGGTTTCAAAAGAGAAGCACTTTTTTTTCCATATGAAACTCGTTTATCGTTTCTGAAAATTTATCATTACAATTATATAGTTATAACATTAAGTTATATGCACTTATTTCATAAAAATGTGTAGCTTTGTTTGTATGTTAGAATTAAAAAAATGTGTTGCTAAATGTACAAACCGAAATTCGTTTGAAAAATTAGATTTTTGTTTTAACGTTTCTTAGAATTTATCATAATAATCATATAGTTATAACATTAAGTTATATGCACATAATTCATAAATGTGTACAGTTTTGTATTGTTATTAGAGTTAAAAAATGTGTTTATAAATGTAACAAACCGAAATTCGTTCGAAGAAGGATGGAATCGATTTGAATCTGTGATTTAACGTTTCCCAGTATTCATTATCGTAATTATATAGTCCATAGTAGTGGAAACAGAAATTACAGGTTGGATAATAAGTGGCGTCCTTAGATTAGATGCGGCTGATAAAAAGGTGAAGCACTTTACGAGGAAGAAGTTCAGGTTGTATAATCGTAGAGCGAACAAATCAATCGAGGTGCGCTGATATTAATGTTTCGAGAATACTATTATTTCTCTTTAATGCCAATAGAGGTAAAGTATACACTGGACGGTTCATTAGATTCGACGCTATTTACATTCTTCCGAGGGAAAAAATATTGTATTTATGTAAGATTCCTTAAAAAGACCTTGATTTACTTCAAGTGGTAGACAATATATTTACTCACCATTCATTCGTACATTTTTTATTCAATTCTTATCGACATTCCAGTTTACTAAGAATCTACAAGAAACTTGTTCTTTTTTAATTATCTGGAAAAAATGAATTGATAAAAATTATCTCGTTTAAAGCAGATTTACCAAATCTGTACAATATTTTGTATATCGAGATAGGACAATTGTATTTTTTTTTCATTATACAGTATATTTTATTTAGTTCCTGGATTAGTCCGGTTTCAAACAGTCCGGAATATTGGGAAAGCAAACTATACAAGGTATTACTATATAATATATCATCGATTTTCAAATGCTTGTAAAAAAAAAACTTGTAACTCAAACAAATAATCAATGGAAATTTGATTATGAAAATCAAATAAAAATCTGCAAGAAACTGGATTTTTTAAAAATTATCTGGAATATTGATAATTAAATCTGTACTGTGTATTTTATATGAAGAAAGACCACGATGGAAAAAAAATATCTTAACGAATAGAATTATAATGGATTCTCAGACACCAAATACTTTAATTTTCCAACAAACCTTCAAATTCGAACAAAATATCTAGGATTTTATTATAAAACTCCAAGCAAAGTTGTTTAAAAAATGCCGTTTTGCCAGTTTAATGATAAAATGAAGAAATAACCTGCAACTGATTAATTGTTATAAGAAAATTAAATTAAAATATGAAATAACTTGAAACTTGAATTGTCTTTTGTAAGAGAGAATTCGAATATTATGTAAATTTTATTTATTGCCGTTCATAAGTTTTTATAAAAATAATATTCTCTCTTGGAATTCGAAGGAAATATAAAACTCAATTAATAAAAAAAAACTGGTTAATAAATATAAAGAAATAAATTCCTGTATTGCACGTATAATTATGTTTCATATATAATTATAAGTTTGGATTAACATGGAAATGAACTGGAAATAAAACAAAAATCCGAAGAAAAACAAGTTCTGAATGAGCAATTGAAGCAATGATTTATAGTTCTTCACACATCTAGTGATTACAGTTTAATCGAATTGAAGCCAATTGACCTCGACTGAATAGCAGCCCCTATGTAAACAATGGAAAACTTGAAATCACCAGAGACCCGCCTCGTTTTCCTTGCACCGGACATTTGCATAATTACGTAACGCTAATAAATCATCTGAGACTTTGCCGGAGGAACGAGAAAGAATCAATGGGAAAAAGGAAAAACACAACAGCAACATCGACATCAAAAATAAAACAATATCGACGAGGCGCAGGTAGAGGCAGAAAAACGTCGCTTGGACCTCTCTCGACCGGTTCGGACGGCAAGACTACTGCCATTACGCACTTACGTAACCGAAAGCGTAATTGCCTTTTTGCTCCCGTTAATTAAAATGGACCGGGTCCAAGCTTCTTTATTGTTATTTTGACAGAGCCGAAATGAACGTAAAAAGAGCTCAAAAACCACACGCACATACAAGAGAGCTCCTGAAAGCCCATCGCATCATTTCTCTTCGTAATATATTTTCTGTCACGTTTTACATGGGAATTAGTACAATGCAAATTAAAGGTACGCACATTAAGTTAATTTACGTCACTATAATAGTCATGCTTGAGTGTTTTCTTTTTAACATGATGCAAGCAGAAATTATAATTATAGCATATTACATTTTGAAAAAAATGATATAATTTTTTTAGTGATTTCAATGAAAATAATTTAATGCAATTTTTCTCGTATACGAACATATGTCATGGACATATAGGAAAAATAAAACGAAATGCTTGTTAATTAGCGAAATACTTTGAAAAAACGTCTAACATTTTCTACTGTTTTGGCATTAAAAGTCATGAGATGTTATATTACATAAAATAATCAACAAAATATGTAAGGAAGAAATGTTATAGCCATAATGAAGCCATACCCATACTTTCGGAACATTTGATAATTGGTGAAATACAATGAGATTTGATAGTGGAAGATGTAAAAGGTCACGAAAACGAACATCAATACTTGACCATGAAAATCAGGAGTGACTGAATATTAAATGAAAAAAAAAATAATGAAAAAAAGGTTATGAATATGATGAATAGACTGCTGGATTAATATTATTAAAAAATGAAAAAAATGAAGTGCATGAATAAACCAAAAACATCTTCAATTATACAACTTATCATTGATGACGTAAGTCAATTTAAAGAGAAAGGACTATTAGAAAGGTAAGGACAATCAAATTGTAAAGACGTATTTAAATGACAAATATCAAATAATTAATATTCACATATATTTTTCAATTTTATTACAATATTATAATTATATTTTGAATCTGATTTTTATAAGAACACTTAACACTATTAGATTGCATCTTGACTTACAAGAGAAAAGTTTTCAACTAATTATAGAATGAATTAAATTACTTTAAAAAATACCAATTAAAAATATTACTTCTATGAAAATTGTAAAATCAAAATAAACTAATAAGTAAAAAAGACAATATAGACCAAAATTAAATGAACGATGTTATTTAAATTTAGATAATAGACATTCTTTTATAATCGGATTTCTTCAATGTAATTTTATATTGATCCGGAATTGATGATCGCTTTTAATACTGTGAAATGTATCCTAAAATAAACAGAATGATTTACGAGTTTTACTAGTACGGCAAAACATAAAACAAATATTTACTTGATGTCTTGAGTAATTAAGGTATTTCGTGTGCATTAACCAAATATTGACAGAATGCTGTTAAGAATGTTTTTTTTTATTCGGTACCTGACTGACAGTGCTGCATAAACTCTTATTTGCGGTACCTTGTATGTATGTATACCTCCGCTGATTGAGGCATTTCTTGTTCGTATCGTCTTTTTATAACTATCATTCAGTATTGAAATTTCGCGACGTCAGATTCTCCGACAATGGCAATGAATTATTATTAAGACATGCCCTTTCTCTCTCTGTCTCCATCGAAGTGGGACTTCAGATGAGAGGAAATAAATATGAAATGCCTCGTCCTTTATTTCGTTTTGCCTCTTTTTATTTCTTTCATCTCCTGCACCATTCGATTGCAAAAACCGGCCTTCTCTTTGGGACCAACCTCCTTTCGTACTTTTTTGGGCTCGAACTAACGAGCGAACACAAGTGACACGTAATTTGTTTACGGATAGCCTTATTCTTCTCCTCTTATTTCACGGTCTCTTCCAGTTTCTTATATAAGTCGTCTTTTTAATATTCCTTTTTTTCTCCTCCACGATGAAAAAATTGTAGATTCCTTTTGAATTAGGAAGAGAACCGCTCTTCCTAATTCAAAAGGAATCTACAATTCGAGATTCTACAACTATCTTTCTCCGTTGATCATCTCTCTCTGTTTCTCCTCATCTCTCTCCTTTCCACAGTATTGGGATCAGTCGTTAGCGAATTATCTTTCACTTTGATCAGGAGGATCTCATCTCAACAATGAGAATGTGAATTTGAAACCAGGCGTGTGTCCCTCCATTGTTACCATTTATAGTTGTGGTCTAGGAACACAATCGCAGCACACGTTCAAATTTAATTTTCTAACGTCCGCATGATGCGCTCACTCTACCCTATCGCCATGGCTTTCCCTTCGTTTCAATACAGCGGATTTTGATATTATCGCATCCCGGTCGACACTTAAATTATTTTTATTATGTGGTGGCTATAATTAGTCCGGGAGTTCTGTGTTGTAATTAAAACTAAATAAATATTAAGATTATGATCGCAAGCGTATTTTAATTGCCGCGCACCATCACGATCACACAAATGGGTATGGGTTTTCGAAACTAGTTTCTTTCCAACTATTGATTCACGATTATACTTTCCGAATTATAGCCTCGCTTAAATAAATAGCGACAATTTAGTATTAATCAATATACCCATTTTGGGTAATTTACCCCGGTTCCCCGACCGCTGGATTATACAAAGTATTGCTGTACAGGTATCCCCAACTTACTAACTCCCGGACTTACAACAAAATTCTAAAAGCTCTAACTTGTTACAAAACTGTCCAAACAAAAATTGATAATTTCTTTAATAAAATATAATGTTTTTGGAAGATGTACTATCACCTGTACAATGATTTGAATCAAATGCATGACGTACAATTATATCTTGGTATTTGCAACTATTTCTGTAATTTTTCTTTACAAATGTTATTTTCTTCTCTAATTTATATTTTCCATGGAATTATTTCTTTTATATTGCAAACTTTGGACTTTAGAAATACTAAATGTGATTTGGAGAAGATCTGAAATTTAAGATTATCGTATAGAGAAAATAAATGTATCAACGTAGCGACTTATGCAACAACTTATATTATATAATAGTTGGAAGGTTGTCCATAATTAAAAATTAAATGTTGTAACGGTTTT
>NW_017096392.1:0-1451 GCF_001412225.1 Nicrophorus vespilloides
GCGGAGTGGGCGAAGAAGGATAGGAGAAGGAGGAGAAGGAGGAGAAGGAGGAGAAGGAGGAGAAGGAGGAGAAGGAGGAGAAGGAGGAGAAGGAGGAGAAGGAGGAGAAGGAGGAGAAGGAGGAGAAGGAGGAGAAAAAACATATTTATTATTTTATATATTCTTTCGTAGGACAACTTATGTTCTTGATGAAGTGGGAGGGCATTGACAAATATGATATGGTGCCTTCAAAGCAGGCGAACATTGAGTGCCCCCAGATAGTATTCAATTTTACGAAAAGAAGATACAGTGGTATCCTAATACGCTTAATACGCGATCCCAATCCACAAACCTGTTTAAAAATAATTGACGTGTATTTATGATGTTCATCAAGCAATCCTTGCGCCTCGTTTATTAATAATAAAAATTGAATATATAATTTTTATATAAAATTTGTACTTTCCTTTTTGCCCTTCAATTAAGCAATGTCGATGTTAAATCTGATTCTTCAAATGCGTACAGATATTTTTCTACTTTTATAGAAAAATTGGATTTTCCTATTTTGTGTGATGCTCTGTATATTCTGCCATTCCTTTTCCAGATTCGTCATCTCTACGTACTGGATAGCGATTTTCGGCAACACTTTCTGGTTCATGTAATTCGCTACCTCTTCAGCCAGTCGATGACGTTGTTTAGGCTGCCCTGAAGTATCGCCGACGCCATCGCTGCATTCCTGTGGAACACTAAAACTGCAGTGTCATCCGCGAACGTGGCTACAGAAAACTGGTAATAGCGTTCACAAAGGAAACTGCAATCGTGTCGTGTAAGATGTTGTTGTTGTACTTGTAGTAACTAGTGAAGCAGTTCATCGCATGCATTAATCCACACCTTGAAGAATCAATCAATTAGTTTAGACTTCGTAAAAGATGTCGTCAAAGACTTTCTTTAGCATCCCCCAACATCTTCCAGTTAAGTCTGAAGAAGTACCGCATTCCCTCGTTGGCTCCTTCCAGCGTCAACGATTTAGCCATCAGTATGATAATCAAAAGAAACGGAAGAATCGCCGTGAAATATCTCACTTTAGCCGAAGACTCAAAGACTTGACGCTCTTCCAAATTGCAAAGTAAACTAATACCCAAGCGCAGGGCAAACAAGCGACCAATGAAACTTTGCTGCAACTTTAATGCTGTAATCAACAAACAATCGTCATCATATCATTTCTAATTATCTATATAGTTTAACTAACTTGTAGAATTCATCCGCCGGAGATTGGCTGTTCAACGGCCTGGACATGTTGAAGCCGTTTCGAGAAGGAATCCAACTACTGTTAGTGTTCCTCGTGTTGTTGCAATCCATCCACGGTTGATCCACTTTGAACGAGGTGAAGAAATAGAATATGCCGTACGCTATGATCCTACATATTCAACATTCAATTAATCAAGTATATATCGACCTTTATTTATGTCACGTCA
>NW_017096392.1:1457-1751 GCF_001412225.1 Nicrophorus vespilloides
GTGAATTGACCTACAGCTAATTCCATCGGCACTCCGCAAATGTTCATGATGATCAGATATGGAATGAGAAAGACTCCTATACGAAAAAATACAATTAATAAAAGTTAATATTATTATTTGACGTTTAATTTATATGTTATAAATGTACAGATTTTGTTTATTTATTCAAAGTTGGTGACTATTTCGAAATATGTATAATAATGTCATCAAAGTTGGCAATTTCAATTGTCAAGTTAATGTTTGTTTTGTTACATTTATTTAGTGGAAAATTATGCTAAAAAACAAGGAAAATTG
>NW_017096392.1:1770-5485 GCF_001412225.1 Nicrophorus vespilloides
GTCAATACGTATTAAATTAATTGTTTTACATTTCATTTAACTTTTAAGTTATAATCATTTGAATTTTTAATTTTAATTTGGATTTCAGTTTTTTTCTTTGGCCTTTTTCGTTTATCACCCGGTACAACAAATTCCTCGTCAGCTGACGAAGTTTCCTTCCGGGATATTTCTGCCTCTTCACCAGTATTTTTCTGTTTATTTGACTGTTCCAAATTACGTATGTATGTTAATTTTTATATAATTGTTATGTGAATTGCCACTGTAATGCAGTCAACATTCCGGAGCTCACGAGAACGCATGCACCACTTGTACTACTTACTACTCACTTGCAATAGGTTATCATGCGAAATGTCAAATAGGGATGGTATGTTGTTATATTATATGCACGTTTCGAAGAATAAATACATTCAGATAAGATTATTAGGCCTTCCGAAATATCTCTAAGAAAAAATAAAATATCGCTTTTCGAATGGATTTGCTAATACTCTTATAAAAACACATTTCTATTTCAATACCAATAAATGTATTCAGTTAAAATCTTAATTATTTTGTGATATTTGGAATATTCCTTCTGCAAAGAAAATAAGAAATTTCTATTAATTAATTTTCTGTAATTTTTGATCAATAATATGCAAATATAAATTTTTACATTTGTGATCTCGAAAACAATATATTTTCATTTCATTAGATGAATTTTTTTTTTCACCAATTTATTATTAATTTCTTATTTTCAATTGTTCTTTGTTTCATATCTTAATGTAATTTTCATAACTTCTGTATATTTATTATTATATTGTATTTCTGTTCAGAGAGATTATTTTTTCTCGTTTGTAAACAGATGCAATTAAATTATGATGGAAATAATTTAAATGAATAATTTGTATAATAAATGGGACCAACGTCTTTCCTGCACTCTGTGGGATATCTTCTTCTGTTGTCTGTTTTGGAGCCTTACGTTTGATAAATAATAAATTGAACAAGTTTTACTTTCGGTTTATTATTAAAATATTCGATACGACTTAATTATGTAACATTCTTCCTTACAAATACTTATTCTACGTATAAAATTAACTAAGCAAGGGGTGGGAGTTTGAGAAGTAAGGCACGGTTTTGATAAGACGCTCCGCTTCAGGTCACTGCTTCTGTACGGATTCTGCCAATTCTGCGTCTGGTTACCACTTGAAAATATGAGCGATGTTCTTATCAGTTGGTCTCGATGAAAATGCCTATTCTGCGTCTGGGTTCTCAGTTGAAAATAGGAAGGAATGTTACAATCGGTCTCACGGTGGAGGTTTCTTTATACTTATGTATATGTTTATATAATAAGACGTCTAAGATACGCCATGGATGTCTCTGATTCATTAATACACTATATTAACAATAATAATTTTAATAATAACAGTTGAACACAACAACATTTTCTGTTCGTAAGAAAATTTGCGATATTTTCTCATTTTTTGGAAAGAGCTGAAAACAGAGAACGACTTGGCAGCTGGAAGTACCGGCACTCTGACTTATCTTTTCTTGCTATCAATTGGAGGTATTTTCCGAAGCATCCGCGTCTGAGAGAGCCTGCGTCAGGTGAAAAGTGGACCTCTCCGTGCTTCCGATTCATCCACTGCCCGATGTTTGGGATCAACATTCTGGTCCATGCGCCCGTTGTACCTCTCTGAGACTTTTATTGCCACTTTGTTGTTATACGCGTTCGTGCGGCATTTCTGCCTTCTTAATCTCTACTGCCTTCGTAGAACTCCAGTCTCTCTCTGGCCAGTAGTTCGATGGGAGGGATTCCTGCAATGACCTGCACTGCATTCAGGAATATGGTCGAGTATGCACAGCATGCTCTTATTGCTCCCAGTCTCTGCACTCTTTCCAGGGCCGCTCTGTACTTTGCTACATACATACCATTCGCCCATGCTGGTGCAGCGTACAGCATTGGGGCCACCAAACAGTCGTTTATAAATTTTATCGCTTTCCTACAGTGCATACGTATTTTCTTTGTTATTCGTCTCTTTAAATTGAAGAAATGGCCATCTTTAATATTGTCCAATTCTTGTACAACCATCCAAGGCACATATATCATAGGTGTAGTTTCATCTGAAATATAGATATAAAATTAGTATCTTAATGCATAAAGTTGAATGAATACAAACCAGAAAATATATTTTTTTAAATATTATTTATAGTATCTAATTTATCGATAAAGATGTTGGTATCAAGAACAATATAAATACTATTTGATTTTGGAATCTTCTCATAATTTCTATTGAAGTAAGTGATATTTTTCTCAGACGCACATGTTGGTGTCATTTTCTGTCTCTTAGATTGATTCTGTAATTTTATTGATTAAACATAAAAATAATAGTAATTGAATATGTATATACATTTTCTAGCGTCTTATTCTTGTAGATAAACATTATTAAGTTCCATTTCTATCTTGAGCTCCTCATTATCCAAATATTGGACACTATTGGCGTTGCAAATTAAAGACACGGTTGATGAATCTGATTACGACGCTTCTCTTTATGGCTGGAAGACAGTATGTTTTTTGCCGTAAAATATGTATGCTCGTTAGAATTATAGGATAAAATAAAGCAAAAAACAATTCTAGGACTTTTTATCATGTTTAATTCATATAAATATTCAGGTCTATTTCCATTATCAGTGTAGGAAATTTCCATACTTGAATGCAGACAAGCAGAATCAGTTCACAACAATAATAATCAGGGCTGCCTCAATCCCAGGTGCGCAAATGGTGCAAATTAGATATTTGAATATTTGATCTGATAATAATGATGGGTACAATGGTTGTTACTATGATGTTTATCAAAGAATTTTTTTGTTACAATTATTTTATAGACGAGCCTATCCTAAAAACTTCAAAACAAAAAATTCAAAATAAATATAAACTGTAAAATAAAAAAAGTATGAAAATCAATTGTATGTTAATTTAATATATTTGATTAAAGTGTTATCTAACTTGGTCTTTCTACCAGTGAAGATACATTTTAATATTATTTACGTGTATACACACTTATTTCATTTCCTCCGGAAATATACTATATTCGTTTAATTTGTTTATAATTTTGTGAGTTTTTGTATTTTGTCTAACAAAGGGCCTGGCTTAAAAAGGATTCCAACCGGCGCCCACAATATCGTGTGTAGGTCGACTTAACCATTCGGCTATTAGTCGCCCTGAGATTTATATGAGAATAAAGCTGTATCAGCAACATGATATTATAAAATTTCTATGCATTGTTAATAAAAACTACTTACATCTTAGCTGATTTTTAAAAACTCGTCGTTCCGCCTGTATATTAATTGAAATATTTAATTTAGAATATAAAAATGTCAGCGAAAGTTTAATTTCGTCAAACTAATTTTGAACCATGCGTGATTTTCTTTGGCGGAAAGAGTACGGCAATAACCCTTTGGTCGAAAATAGAGCAATATTTTTTGTTAAATAAATAAATAATAAATTTGTATTAAAATTCTTTCAAATAAAAATTTGTAGTCTGAAATTTGATAATTCTTAACACGTATTTTGAAATATTATGAATTATTCGAATTGTTTTCAAAATACATAAAAAATTTACTTTCTCATTAAATAATCTTTATTATACCATACTCTAAAACCGGCAGATGATAGTATAGCATTATGTGCAGTAAAATAACTATTATAGTTAGAATTGTATGAAAGAATTTAGGAAATTTT
>NW_017096392.1:5506-5866 GCF_001412225.1 Nicrophorus vespilloides
GATGGACAGTCAAATGAATGAGGTTCAGCATATGTGTTAGAAATATGGTCAGGGTGTCGAGTCAAACAGCAGTAGTAAGGACTTAATATTTATATAGTAAGTTGTATAGTCGGCAAAGCGCGGTATAAATGTGTTAATCTCGGTATGCGGGCCACATCTGTGGCTTGGATCTGCATAAGTCTCCTTCCTCATCGGTTTCTGTACTTCAGTTGGTGATGCAAGCCCTGCAGTTGGTAGTGCCCGTCCGTACAGCGCCCTCTGTTGATGGTCCAGCATATGAGTAGTCCGTTATATGCATATTCCTAACACGGCCATCCTGACAATCGTTACGCTCTCGGGACGATTCAAACTCTCGATCTC
>NW_017096392.1:5883-6365 GCF_001412225.1 Nicrophorus vespilloides
CAGTATATCAACATATCAATTTAAAGAAACCACAAGTTCGAATATATCAAAAATCGTTTCAAGTCAATAAAATCAGTAGAATAAAATCTGAAGAAATCCATTTCTAAATGAAAACATCTGAAAATATCACAGCATCCAAAATCAAATCAATATATATTTCAAAAATAAAACTAAATACAATTCTTCTTCATTCCTCCACCACTTTTTTTTAATTAGCCTGTGCTAAATAAAATTATCGTCAATCAAGTCAAAATCTGTCAGTTCAAATATATCAAAAATCATCGCAACAAAATCTGTCAATCACACACATATAAAAAATCCATTCTATATAAAAATCTCTGAAATACCTCAGTATACAAAGTCAGATCAAAAAAGTATCAATTGATAAAATATCAATAATATCATGTCGAAATATCTAAATTTCGTATTTTCTACTAAAGCTCATGCCAACACTATCAACAAATATCATATAAGGCCATCAT
>NW_017096393.1:0-12077 GCF_001412225.1 Nicrophorus vespilloides
AAATCACTTACTACTTGATGTCTTCATCACCAACTGCTGCATCTCTGCACATCTCCATCTCAGCCCTCGTTGTTGGTTGGCACTCACGAACACTCGCGATAATTTAGCAAAAAATACGCACAAATTCCCGGAAATTGTAACACCCGTGATTCTAAATTAATTTAATTAACTGCAATCACGGTTGAAAAACAAGAGCCGAAGCCTTAAACTTGTTTTCAAAATAACGCACAAACACTGTAAATCAGAATGTAAGACTAAGAATCGGCTAATGGCCAAGACTTTTCTTAACGACACCTGTCGCGATGCAAAAAAAAAGAATGAAATTTCGGGGAAAACGCGAGCCCCTAGATCCGCTGTGATCTGTTGGTGATTGCTCGCATATTTCGGATACGAGCAACGACCTATAACGGATGCACCTCGAGAAGGTTTTAGCACAGGCGGTCTTGCCATTCCATGCGAATCACTGCGAACGTGATTAACGCATAGAATGACCTGGTATTTTCAATACCTTGCATCCATATATAACAAACAAATATAATAGTAACAATACTGAAAGAAAATTTCAAACATACATGCACTTACAGTTAAGCGCGGTCGTCGTTGCTGGTCCCTGTTCATCACTGCATGGCGCTGCAGATGATTGAAAATCAATTAAGATTTAGTAATTATTGCCTATTTTCAATCACAGCGATGTTAACTTAAGAAAGGGACGCGTACAACTGTGGCGTGGGGACGCCGCGATCGTCGTACCAACCATTTTTTTTTTGCGATAAGAAAAGCATTGTTGCTACCAGATGTTTTTTGGCGCGAACAATAGAAAGTGGTGGTGGGGGGAACGCGTCCTCACGCCATATTGTGCAATCGCAATTTCCAAATTAATTAACCCGAATTTCAATAATTACCAATCATTATATGAACATGCACATCTCAATACAATCTACGCACTTGATTAGCGAAAATATATTACGAAACATTTTTTTTTATAAAACATCAAATTAATTACTCACGGTTAATCGCCGCCACAAAATCTAATTGGATCGATGATTTTCGCCAAAAAACACAACCCGATTCACGAGTTGCACAACAATTTTGAATGTGTAAAACTTTTAATACCGGAGCGGAAACAAACGCAGCGAACAACTACTTAGCGTCTCAAAAAAAGCCTCGTACCCACTGGCATTGTTTTTTTTTTGCGATAAAATAAGCAACAACAAAAGAAAGCGTCCCTACGCCATTTTGTGCAATCGCAATTTCCAAATTAATTAACCCGAATTTTTCCAACTACAAATCACATTAAGAAAACGAACATCTCGATACAATCCACGCAATTGATTAGCGAAAGAATTTCGAAACATTCAATGCAAAACGATTACTTTTTTTGTTATAAAAAAAATCAAATTAATCACTCACCGTTAATTGCCCACAGAATCTAATTGGATCGTTACCTCCGCCGATGAATTTCGCCGGAGTTGCACAACAATTTTGAATTTTTAAAACTTTTAAAACCGGAGCGGACGCACACGAAGCGACAGCCGAACAACTACTAAGCGTTCCCCCGCCAAAAGAAAGCCTCGCACCCAAAGCGACGCAGCTGCCAACTTATATCGTTCAAACTCATAATCGAGCGGCGACCTCTAGCGGTTTCATTCAAAATCACACAATCTAATTAGATTAATTAAAGTAATGTGATTACATATAAGAAACGAAATAAATGGAATTTCTTGAAATGAAAGTGCGCTGTGAATTCAAGTAGTTCGTTCGAACGTGTCCCGTCATTATTATTATCATTATCATTATTGCGGTGAATTATGCAAAAGGCGTAATTTTCCATTTGCTCCGTAACGTAACGTAACGTAATTTTGACGCTGCGATTAAATCGGGATGGCCGAGAGGCGGCCGTCTCGAAACTGACGTTTCGAATTATGTAAATAGGCCAAAGAGAATTGTAACACGCGCGTTTACATGCACACATACACACACTCAACTGAAATAACATTCCAATTAGAGAAGAACGGAATCCGGAGTGGAAGAACAAAGGGATATTAATAATGAGAGATGAAATTGACGGATGAAGAATAATAAGAAGAATAAGAATAAGAATAAGAAGAAGCAGCAGCAGCAGAAACATTCGAATCGCTGTTGTCGTTGTCGTCTTTTGTTTAAGAAGTCAGCGATAACGGCGATCCAAATATTGTCGTTTCTTTTTTTTCGAACAGAGAGAGAGAGAGAGATAAAGAGAGGGATTCGTGGAAGCAGAGTCATTACCCGGTCCAATAAAATAATATTTCAGATATGTGATCTTTCTCTCTACCCCACAAATGAATGGTTCAACATCTGATAACACGGTTGTATGACAACATTTCATGAAGAGGGTCCTCCGGGCCAAGAAGTGACGTGCGCGTTTCGCTCTTCCCCTCCACTCCTCCACGACGGAGATGCCAATCCGATAAGAAGAGATGGACGAAAAAAATGCAGGGTCGTATTCGAACAGAATCATCCATCAATCATAATCAAGCAACAGAAAGAAAAAAAAAAGATGAACGAAAGATACATTTAATAACCACGCACACCGATCAAAACAATTAATTATGTAAATTTTCAACATCAAATTGTATTTATTAAAGCTTTAAAGCACATTTATTCATTATTATTACATAGAGTCTACAATTACGCATCTTTACATGCAATTATTTTTACGTAAAGTTAACAAACAAACGATTTTAACAATTGCTTTCAACGTCTTCAATAATTATTTAATTACTCGATAACTATAAAAGATAATCACATCTAATAACATGTTAATTAAAGATAAAACTATAACCTTTCCAACTAGCTTATTTACACATTCGTAGCACTTACCATTCCTCCGCAATAAGCTTCAAGATTATCAAGTGCACATTTGGTTGCATACATCAAATCAACATTTTTTTTTGTAAATAAATTAAACAATCGATGAAAAATTACATTTTCTAGTAATTCATTTCAATTAAGCATCATTTACTATAAAAATACGCATCATTTACATTAAAATAATTTATTAAAAAAAATTGTTAATGAAAGTTATTGATAACAGACAATATTGATTACAGACGTGACTGACAATTGCATAACTTTACTCCTGGTAAATGCAACCATAATTACTCCACTTGATAAAAATAAATTATTTTATGCAATAACTTTCTTAATAATCTATCGAAATCAAAGGTTTTGGTAGCAAACGAAAGCTGAATCTCCACTCTAAACATCTGTATAAACGTAATTACTAATAGAAATCAAATTAAATGAAAAACTTAGTCTGAAAATGAGTAAAAATTACATATAAAAATGTCGCGTTCGGTCCTGCGTGTGCGTATGTCATTTTAGTTGTTATTGATGGGGGCAGCAGCAGTCTCCTCTCCCTCAAGATCGTATCGGAAGCCTTTTGTTTCGACAATCAATTATCTTCTCTTCTCTTCTTTTTGTTTTTCGTCTCTTTCTCTGCTCGAGCTTCGAGTCGGGTATTTTAATTTAATTAGGAAATATTTAGTCGCTCTCCCCGTGTTCTCTCAATATCATTTATTTTTCATGTTCGTTTTATCTTTGGAAAAGCGTGGGGGGCTCCCACAGAACAGAAGAACATCGTTCCATTTAATAAACGATTAAATTAACAGAAACGGACGACCCTTGTTTTTTACGTTTCTTTTGTTCCTATCGCATTCATCTCATTAATTCCCACAAAGCCACCTTTGATTCATTGATTCAGTCTCATTGCAACATCAATTAGGTTTATAATTGCAAATTTTAACAAATAAACTTCGATTGAACACAATTTTCTAATCATTACACCTGAAATGCGTACGTCGGACGAATAAAAAATGATCAGGAAATCGTTTAAATATGCAAATTCGTTTCAATTTTAATAGTCTGTAATTTATATTGAAATACGGCAAAGTTCAATTGGCAATTAATTGAAATTTAAATACAATTTGTCTATAAAAAACAAACTAAAAAAAAAAGAAATTTAATTTTTTCACTGATGAATTAAAACGTTAATAACTTTCTTAATAATCGACCGAAATTAAAGGTTTTGGTAGCAAAAGAAAGCTTAATTTTTCATCTTCAAAAAATTCAATTAAATTATTTTAATCAATGCAAAAATAAGATTTTTTTTACCTACCACATTTTATCCCATAAACTTAACTAAAATCATATTTATTTTAGAATAATTTTGTTATAGTTTTAGTAAAGTCTCAAATTATTATTTGTAGATAAAAAAATATAGTGAAATCTCAGTTTACGAACAGAAAAAGTTAATTTATTTATCGCGTGCATATTTGGTTGCATATTTTTAAGCTGTTTTTGATATACGGTTTGATCGAATTGTTGCATAATAATAAATCCGCATCAGACTGTGGTGATTTCTGTTAAGGAAAATTACTGATAGCAGACAATATTGATTACAGACGTGGTTAATAATTGCATAACTTTACCCCTGGTGTGATTACAACCGGATATACATAATTAGTGTACATGACATTTGCGGAAACGGCCGATGCAATAAACATCAATAACTTTCTTAATAATCGACCGAAATCGAAGGTTTTGGTAGCAAACGAAAGCTGAAGCATCATTCTAAACATCTGTTTAAACGTAATTACTAATAGAATTGAAATACATTGATTACAAGTGTTAAGACTGCGGTGCTTTCTATTTTGATCGCGGATGATGGAACGGTGTAATGGGGCGTTAATAAAGTCGATCTTCGTGAATCAGATCGTGATAAGGATTGAGAATAAGAAATGGAAGTTGAAGTTGAGAGCGATCGATCAATTGTTGCTGGGTTTTGAAGAAGACGAAAAGGCCGAAAACAAAATGCCCCATTCTTAATGATTCAGTTCGTTAAACTTGAAGAAGCTTGTTAAAAAGTCGTAAATCTTATCCTGCTGCCTTCGCTGCATCTCTTTCGCTCTTTGTCTTTGTCGAGCAGATGAAGTAGATGATGATGATGATGAGGAGGAAGATGCCGATGCGAGAGAAGAGTCTGAAGAGGAGGAGATGATGTTCTGTGCGCCGCTGCTGCTTCTGCTGTATTCTCCTCTTCGGCATCTCCTCTCGTTCTTGCACTTACTTACTTAGATCGAGAGGGCGAAACTGGGCGAAACAGACGACGACTACGATCCAAACAGAGCGAGAAAGATGGAGAGAGAAGAGGAGAGCTGAGAGAGCGTCAGCATATTCAAACATCACGAATCGAACCTTAACGCTTAATGATAGGAATTAGTCGGCCGTTCGATCCGCCGCTAATACGTAGTTTAGTTACAAATTCCGCCCTCGGGGGGGCAATTTACGAAATTACCCGCCATAACACTTCAAAATAAACAAGAAAACGAGCCACACAATCACCGCCGTGATCGTGTTCTGTTTATTTAAATAACCGTGCAAAGCAGCCTTATCATCTTTTATAGGAGCGGAGACGAGGTTACCTCCTTCTCCTTCTCCTTCATCCTCTTCTTCACCATCATCCACATCCTTCTCTCGAGTACATTTTTACCTCTTCCATTCAAGCTGCTGCTGCTGCCAAAGAATCCCTCTTCTTCTATACTTTGCAGAAACGCTCGGCAGTCCATAAGTAGCCGCATTTTTATCCACCGCAATAACAGCGAAATAACACTCCTTAAGGTCAACGGATTCGTATCATTATCGATCGCTAAATCCAAACATCCATCGGAAAACTCGCCACTTCTTGGTAACTGTTTTTCCTCGCTTCATCTCTTCACCTAATCATCATCATCATCATCATCCAACACAACTAGAGAACGAAAAGAAAAGTTAATTGCATTCGACTTAATTGTGATTAGATTTGGAAGAAAAAATCGTCCAAACTAATCAAACCGTACCAATCACAATTAGCTCATTAGAAAGGCTATAGTTTTTACTTTAATTTGCATTTTCAATCGTTTAATTACATAACGTATTTATCGAGTTATTAAGTATTAGATCAAGACACTTCTTTTTTAACCTTATCTTACATTTGTCAAATTTGATAGCTCATAACATAAAAATGGTGTACAACACAAAATAGGCCATGGATTTATCAGAAAGGCTATAGTTTTGTCTTTAATTTGCATTTTCAATCGTTTAATTACATTACGTATTAATCGAGTTATTAAAGATTAAATCAAGACACATTTTTTATTAACCTCCCACTAAATTTGTCTAATTGGATTGCTTATAACAAAAGAACGATGCCAATCACAGACATAGCAGTAGGCTTATTGAAAAGTCTACAGTTTTTCCTTTAATTTGCATTTTCAATCGTTCAATTACATTACGTATTTATCGAGTTATTAAATATTAAATCAAGACACTTTTTTTATTAACCTCCCAATAAATTTGTCTAATTGGATTGCTTATAACAATAGAACAAAGCCAATCACAAACATAGTAGTAGGCTTATTGAAAAGGCTATACTTTTTTCTTTAATATGCATTTTCAATTATTTAATTACTTTACGTGGTTATTGAGTTATTAAATATTAAATCAAGACACTTTTTTTATTAACCTCCCATTAAATTTGTCTAATTGGACAGTTTATAACAAAAGAACGACGCTAAACACAAACATAGCAGTAGGCTTATTAGAAAGGTTATAGTTTTTACTTTAATTTTCATCTTAAATCGTTTAATTACATTACGTATTTATCGAGTTATTAAATATTAAATAAAGACACTTTTTTTTATTAACCTCCCAATAAATTTGTCTAATTGGACAGCTAATAACAAAAGAACAAAGCCAATCACAAACATAGTAGTAGGCTTATTGAAAAGGCTATACTTTTTTCTTTAATATGCATTTTCAATCGTTTAATTACATAACGTATTTATCGAGTTATTTAATATTAAATCAAGACACTTTTTTTATTAACATCCCATTAAATTTGTCAAATTTGACAGTTTATAACAAAAGAACGATGCCAATTACAAACACAGCAGTAGGCTTATTGAAAAGGCTGCAGTTTTCTCTTTAATTTTCATTTTCAATCTTTTAATTGCATTACGTATTTATCGAGTTATTAAAGACTAAATCAAGACACTTTTTTTAATAACCTCCCACTAAATTTGTCTAATTGGATTGCTTATAACAAAAGAACGGTGCCAATCACAAACATAGCAGTAGACTTATTGAAAAGGCTACAGTTTTTCCTTCAATTTGCATTTTCAATCGTTTAATTACATTATGTATTTATCGAGTTATTAAAGATTAAATCAAGACACTTTTTTTATTAACCTCCCAATAAATTTGTCTAATTGGACAGCTAATAACAAAAGAACAAAGCCAATCACAAACATAGTAGTAGGCTTATTCAAAAGGCTATACTTTTTTCTTTAATATGCATTTTCAATCATTTAATTACTTTACGTGGTTATTGAGTTATTAAATATTAAATCAAGACACTTTTTTTTATTAACCTCCCATTAAATTTGTCTTATTGGACAGCTTATAACAAAAGAAAGGTGTCAATCACAAACATAGCAGTAGGCTTATTGAAAAGACTATAGTTTTTTATTTAATTTGCATTTTCAATCGTTTAATTACATTACGTATTTATCGAGTTATTAAATATTAAATCAAGACACTTTTTTTTATTAACCTCCCATTAAATTTGTCTCATTTGACAGTTTATAACAAAAGAACGGCGATAATCACAAACATAGCAGTAGGCTCATTAGAAAGGTTATAGTTTTTACTTTAATTTTCATTTTCAATCATTTAATTACATTACGTATTAATCGAGTTATTAAATATTAAATCAAGACACTTTTTTTTATTAACCTCCCACTAAATTTGTCTAATTGGATTGCTTATAACAAAAGAACGATGCCAATCACAAACATATCAGTAGGCTTATTGAAAAGTCTACAGTTTTTTCTTCAATTTGCGTTTTAAATCGTTTAATTACATTACGTATTAATCGAGTTATTAAAGATTAAATCAAGACACTTTTTTTTATTAACCTCCCATTAAATTTGTCTAATTTGACAGTTTATAACAAAAGAACGGTGATAATCACAAACATAGCAGTAGGCTTATTGAAAAGGCTACAGTTTTTCCTTCAATTTGCATTTTCAATCATTTAATTAAATTACGTATTTATCGAGTTATTAAATATTAAATCAAGACACTTTTTTTTTAATAACCTCCCACTAAATTTGTCTAATTGGATTGCTTATAACAAAAGAACGATGCCAATCACAAACATAGCAGTAGGCTTATTGAAAAGTCTACAGTTTTTTCTTCAATTTGCGTTTTCAATCGTTTAATTACATTACGTATTTACCGAGTTATTAAATAATAGATCAAGACACTTTTTTTTCATTAAATTTGTAAAATTTGACAGCTTATAACAACTGAACAACGACGACTACAAATCTTCAAGTAAGATAATTGAAAAGATCATAGTTTTATCTATAATTTGCATATTTAACAATCTAATTGCAAAGCGTTTTTATCGAGTAATTCAATAATAGGTGAAGACATTGCAAACATTTCTAAAACTGAATTTCCTTCATTTCTATTGTTCAAATTTGACAGCTCATAACATAAAAATGGTGTACAACACCAAATAGGCCATGGATTTATCAGGAAGCCTATAGTTTTGTCTTTAATTTGCGTATTTGATGTTTTCATTAATATGCATAATTGTTGAATAATCGAACAAAATATGAAGACATTAATTGTAACGAATTTTGTTACTAAATGCTTATAACGGAAGAACGGTGTACATTACAAATCTGTTAGTAGGTTCATTGGAAAGGTTATACTTTTTTCTTTGATATCAAGTAGTATTTAATTAGTAGGCTTGGTAAACAAATTGAAAATTTCAGTCAATTGTTAACGTAATGTAAGTATTGTGGAAAGAATTAGATGGTGAGAGATCAAATAATTTGCTTTTGTGGTAAGGGGAAGAGATGTTGAACGCGAACGGCAACGAACCGATAATGCGATGCATCTCACGTGCAATTACCTCGTCTCGTTTTACGTTTTCTTTTTCTCTTCTTTTTTTATCATCGTCTGCTTCAACATCTCCTCTATTCTTCACTGATTAATTTTAATTTTGGAACGTGGGGATGTCCGACGAGATTCCCTCACGGCGTCTTCCTTCCTGACACCAAACCGATAAAACGTGTAATTACGCATCTATCCTTTTCTCCTTCAATCTCACCTCCATACGTTTTTCTCTATCCTTTTTTCGTTGTCCGATTTATTATGGGTCAACTTTCTGACCGAAACCCCTGCATCAAGGCGTATTAGTTAGGTAGTTTTCTCGACTTCGCCTTAATCCATGTAATTACGGAGGACCGATGCGGCTCGATGCATTCGGGGCCTCATTAATAAGTTCCTGCGGATGGTCAAAGATGGACACGTCCAACAACAGCAACAACAGCAGCAACTCATTTTACACTTGCTGTTGTTGTTCTTGTTGCTGTTGCTGTTGTTGTGTTAAGGAGAGAATGAACATCGAATTACCGTCTCGCAAATATTAATGTCGTGCCATCGATGGAAAGACCCGATACGCAGTCTGAATTGGCCCCTAATTTCAACACACATCGCAGCAGGCCGAGGCTAATTGAATTCCCTTCTTCTCTTTCATCTACTTCATCTTCTTGTTGTTCTTCTTCGCTTCGAACCGCAACGGTGATTATCTTTATCTTCAATTTTGCGCAAAACCTGCTCATCGTCGTCGTCGGACAACAACTTCCTTGCTTCTCCTCTCGTTTACATACATACATACATTTTCTAGATTCTCCTTGATTCCAGCCGAACACAACATCTTAACTACCTTATTAAACATTTCTTTTAGAAGATACCAAATTACATCTAGAGTTGCCGTCATTGCGAATGCACGTTTCTCTGTAAATGCATTTCAATTGTAAATAGCTTCTTAAGAACTTGTTTAACATGATTAATCAATGATTTAATACAACTTTACGTGCTTAATTTTATATAGCTTTAATTGTTATATTCATACTTGCAATTAAGGTACATAGTTTTTGAGAAATACATTAAAATATGAAGATTTGATTTTGAAATTTATTTTCCAAATTTGTCATTCAATTACAAGAAAACTATAAATCTCACAAAACTGATTCAAAGCATTTCTTAAAGTATATAATCTTGCAATTAACTAGATTATTCAATGATTAATATAGGTTGTGTGATAATTGAGATATATGATAAAATGTAAAGACAAGTTTTCTTGGTTAAAAAATTATTTTAACAATTATTAAAAAATAATTATTTTATTAATTAATATATAAAATTACCAAATTTTCAATAATCTCATTGAGAAACCTACAGTTTTAGCTTCAATTATCATATTCATACTTGAAATTACCCAACGTAGTTTTTGAGAAATTCAATAAAATATGAAGACTTGATTTTTAAATTTATTTGTCAAATTTGTCATTTAATTACAAGAAAACCATAAATCTCACAAAACTCTTTCAAAGCACTTTTTAAAGAATATAATCTTACAATTAATTAGATTATTCAATGATTAATGTAGGTTGTGTAATATTTGAGATATATGATAAAACGTAAAGACAAGTTTTTTTGGTTAAAAAATTATTTTAACAATTGTTACAAAATAATGATTTTATTATCTAATATACAAAGTTACCAAATATTCTATAATCTCATTTAGAAACCTATAGTTTTAGCTTTAATTATCATATTCATACTTGCAATTAGCCAAAGTTGTTTTTGAGAAATACAATAAAATATGAAGATTTGATTTTGAAATTTATTTTCAAATTTGTCATTTAATTACAAGAAAACCATAAATCTCACAAAACTCTTTCAAAACACTTATTAAAGAATATAATCTTACAATTAACTAGATTATTCAATGATTAATATAGGTTGTGTGGTAATTGAGAAATATGATAAAACGTAAAGACAAGTTTTTTTTTAGTAAGAAATTTTCTGTAATCTTAATGAAAAGTCTATAATTTTAGCTTTAATTAACGTATAAGCATAGTTTATAAGATTTAGTTTCTAAATTGTACTTTAGTTATGATATTTCATGACTTTTCATGAAAAAATTATAAAAAAAAACTTGTATACTACAAAATTAAGTATACTAGTTAATAACAATGGTTTGAATTGGTCAATACTAATATAATTTGCGTATTGTTTGTTGTTGTTTTTTGTTATTATTATTATTAGGCATGATGCAAAGTTTATGTCTGAGCCGTACGAAAGGAACGAACGAACGAACGTTTCAGTGGATAATTGGAATGGTTAAGTGTGCGCTGAATAATAAGCAATTATCAAAGTCAGCGCTGCAAACGCGAACCCACCCACAACATCAAGCAGACAGGATATCTGTTGTTATTTATATGCCGACGTGTATTTATATGACCCTCTCCTTATTTATTATATTCCTTTACCTATCTTTATCTCTCTTTCTCTTTCTTTATTACTCACATTATCTTACACATCTTTTCATGTATTTCTCTCTCACTCTGTCTTTCTCTTTCTCTTTCTCTTCGTTCGTCGGCTAAGAAAATTATGCGAATTACCTAGATCGTCCGCTCCCGGAAGTCACTCGCTAATTCCATGTAGTGGACACTAATTTAATGATTAAACTTTACAGCTTACTTTCCCATCAAATTCAATACAATTTAAATCAATTGCCATTCGTTGAGATAGAAAGAAGAAAAAACATATGGTTTGTATATAATTTATAGAATTATTTTAAAGAAATTGTTAAAAAAAAATATTGTAATTGAATGCAGGAAACCGGAAACGATTTTAATTTATTAACATAGAGAAAAGAAAGAAAGAAACATTCTTTACGTTACGAGGAAAATGTCATAAAATATCCCAACTTTAAATATGAAAAGGAGGAAAATATGAATTTCAAATTTGCCACATTCATAAAGTTATTTCATCCTCGTTTCAACCATCTACAACAGCGTTTTCCAAACTGTGAGGCGCGGACTAGTCTAAGGGGAGGCGCGAATATTAGTAGCAGTGAGCAATTTTTCACATTTCATTGATTTACTCGAAAACTATAATACATAGAAATAATC
>NW_017096394.1:0-1327 GCF_001412225.1 Nicrophorus vespilloides
CTTCCTAAGTACCATCAAACCCACATTCCTCCACCCAGACCCAAACCTTTTGCCTACGAGACCACCGCCCACCAGACCCTGATTAACCAAATCAACCAACGTCTTCGCATCTCGTTGTATTGCTAAAAAAACCATTGTTAAATTATTTATTACTGTAAAACTTTTTCTTTTTTTTTGTACCATTGAAAACTCATCATGTTTCTGGCTAAATGAGCTCAAGCTCACATGTACGCCACCCCTTAAAAATAACACCATGTATATGTATCTACATTTAATAAATAATTTTTGAATTGAATTGAATTGCGCTTTTCCTCACTCTGTCTCTGTCTCTATTCATGCATTTCCACCCTTCGGAGCCCTTATTCCGTCAGACCTTAAATAAAGCGTGCAAAATTATTTTGGTATAGAAGGAAAAGAATCGGAGAGTTTGGAGTTTGGGAGGAGACTTTCGGATATGAAGTATTGGTTCGAGAGCGTTGAAAACTGTCAAGTTTTTTAAGTTTAAATTTTGTTTAATATTTTTGCTAATCAAAATGTAATCCAACTATTATCATTATTGGAATATTGTAATTATGATAATGTTATTAAATTTCATTACTATTTCTGTTTAAATTTTCGTAACGTTAATTGTGTAATAACAATCAAATATCTGAGTGTAATTTGTAGAAACGTTTGTTTAACTTTGGTAAGATAAGAATTATTAAATAAGTTAATGAATTATTTTTATAGACATTAGTAAATTTAAATAATAAATGTGTGATTTAGGAGATCAAGTAGAATTTTTTTTATTATTGCATTATGTTGTTGGTTTTTGTTCAGTGTAGATCGTTTCGCTGTGTGATAGTTAGGACGGTTATGGAGATGATCTCAGTTTTATTTCTGGTCCTATGGGTAGAATGCAAGGAAAAAGGAGAGCAGTTTGTCCTAATTTAAATTTCACATCGATTGCCGCTGCGGCCGGAAACAATATACTTCATATGAATATAATTTCACACCTCCGTTTGATGCATCGACATTTTAGGATAATTATTTCACCATTCCCCCATCCCGCAGTTCAAATTGACACACACACACACAGAGAGAAAAGAGAAGAATCTCGACAATACACTGCTCTAATTATATTGGTCAACCTCGGAGAAGAATGTTGCACCTGACCTTAAGTTTTAAAATTTTTAGATTGAAATTCTAACTAACCCTTTGACATACGAATAAAATAAGTTATTCAAGAAATACTAAAGACTTTTTCAAATTGTGGAGGCAACATCTTGTGCACCTGACCCGATCTGACCCAACCGTCGCATCTCGCCCCATCTGGTGGTTGCATTTT
>NW_017096394.1:1350-1806 GCF_001412225.1 Nicrophorus vespilloides
ATCTCGCCCCATCTGGCGGTTGCATTCTTTCATCTTTTATGTTTACTTTTTTATTGTTGTTATTACGGTTGATCATTTTGTCATCGTTGCATAATGAGTCATCATCTCGTGTACGGCTTTTGGTCGATTGGACAGTTCAATTAAGGCCGCCTTTGTCAACCGACCGACATTGTTTTGGTGCGGTCCGTAAAAAAAACCGGTTATTTTATCGTGGACCCGCGGAACCTCAGAATAGTCCCATTCGCGCCAAAATGGGACACGACCATAATAAATCCTGCGGTTTCGCGCTATTAACCGGTTCTCCTCATCCTCCTCCCCATTAAGGGACCATAAAAATAGCGATTCTGACCCGACAATGAGCCAATGAGTCCATAAAAGAGTACACGTCGTATGATGCTTGCATCACCAGAATCCGTCAAATGCAATGTAAAACTTAATTGACAAGCTCAAAAACCA
>NW_017096395.1:0-3642 GCF_001412225.1 Nicrophorus vespilloides
AATTAAATTGGATCATTTCAATTTTGTTAAAAAAAAAATTAAAATTTGTAAATTTTTCATTCTTCAATTTTCATTATTAAATCTATAAGTTCGTAGCAAACTTCACTTTTGTTCAATTTCATTAAGAAAACATAAAAATTGGTATTTTTTTTTCTACATTTTCATTATTAAATCTGTAAATTCATAACTAACTTTACTATACTACAATTTCATTAAGACTGCATTCAATTAGTACACTTTTTTGTACTACATACAATTTTTTGTAAATTTATATTATTCATAGGTAAATTCACGTCAACTATACAAATTATGTAAAATACGTTGGAATTCATTGATTTCTTGAAGTTTTTCTTTTATTGGGTTTAAGTTTAGGTCAAATTCTACTCGTATTTTGTTAAAAACTTTGAAAAATAAACTTTTCACTTAAATTGTAATTGAAGCTCGAACAATTAATTTAGAACGAAACTAAAGAAAACTCTTCATTATTATTATTAACTTTTCATTCTTCAATTTTCATTATTAAATCTATAAGTTCGTAGCAAACTTTACTTTTGTTCAATTTCATTAAGAAAACATAAAAATTGGTATTTTTTTTTGTACATTTTCATTATTAAATCTGTAGATTCATAACTAACTTTACTTTACTACAATTTCATTAAGACTGCATTGAATTAGTACACTTTTTTGTACTACATACAATTTTTTGTAAATTTATATTATTCATAGCTAAATTCACGTCAACTATACAAATTTTTTTTGTAAATTTATATTATTCATAGCTAAATTCACGTCAACTATACAAATTATGTAAAATACGTTGGAATTCATTGATTTCTTGAAGTTTTTCTTTTATTGGGTTTAAGTTTAGGTCAAATTCTACTCGTTTTTAGTTAAAAACTTTGAAAAATAAACTTTTCACTTAAATTGTAATTGAAGCTCCAACAATTAATTTAGTACGAAACTAAAGAAAACTCTTCATTATTATTATTATTAGTTTCTGAAAGAAATCCAATATTTCGAAAGAGCTTATTAAACTTTGTTGGCAATTTTTGTTGCAGCGCCAGAGTTTATTTGTTGTTTTTTTTATACTTCTTCATCGTCTGGAAATTGCGGATATAAAAATGAAAGGAAGAAAGAAAGAAAGAAAGAGAGTTTTCAGTGCGAGTGGAATGAACGCGCGAGCGAAATGAGAGGGAGCGAGTGAAAAAGAGGCACTTAAAGTCGTGTGGCGTGGCTGCAAACGCATTGCGTTATAAAACTAAATTGATTTAATTAAACCGCCTGGCAATGAAATAAATCACAATTAGAGAGGCCAAATGAAGTTGTTCCCTCCGGCCTGCGACACACTCCGACGCACAGCATGCAACTCGATGAAATTAAACAACAACAACAACAAAAAACAGAGAGAGCGAAAAACAAATGAATTTGTTTATAATAAAAGAACGTCTTTGAAAACAATATCTTTGAAAAGTTAAGTAACCTGTGCTTTATTTGTTACTAGAATCGTAAATATAAAGAAAATAAAGCACAGGTTACTTAACAACAACAACAAAAAACAGAGAAAGCGAAAAACAAATGAATTTGTTTATAATAAAAGAACGTCTTTGAAAAGTTAAGTAACCTGTGTTTTATTTGTTACTAGAATCGTAAATATAATGAAAATAAAGTTAAGCAACGATTTGATTTCAATATTAGCTAAGGTGATTAATCTGAAGAGTACTTAAAGTTATGTAGAAGAAAATACATCATAATTATGACAAATTAAAAGGTGCGCCCACACACTACTGCGTGACTGAAGACATAAACGTCGGTCAGGTGTACCAACTATTAAGTGCACCTGTGTAATTGCAGCTGTCAACGTAATGTGATTCCATGACAACCAATAGTAATTGCAGATATTAATGTCTCGTGTAACGTATGGTGTATGGGTATCTTTATATCAATTCATAAACTTACATTTCTCATTAACAATCATTTTTACATACTTTCACATCTGTTGAATCTGAAAATTCACAGTAAAGCTGATTTGATTGATAAATCTGCAAATGTATATAGTAAAGTTAGATCACTACAATTTAATTGAAAATCATAAAATTTGTTAACTTTTCATTCTTCAATTTTCATTATTAAATCTATAAATTCGTAGCAAACTTCACTTTTGTTCAATTTCATTAAGAAAACATAAAAATTGTTTTTTTTTTGTACACTTTCATTATTAAATCTATAAATTCATAACTAACTTCACTTTATTGCAATTTCATTAACACTACATTCAATTAATACACTTTTTGTATCCACTTTTAACAAAAAAAACATAGAAATTTCTTCAATTTAATTAACAATTCAGCAAATTACTCTATTTCAACTTTTTCCATGATTCAATCTGCAAATGCATATAGTGAAGTTTCATCACAATTTTCACAATTCATCGCTTTTTATTTTCCTATATTTTCACATCTGTTAAATCTGCAAATGTATAGTAAAGTTAGATCATTTCAATCTTACTGAAAATCATAAAATTTGTTAACTTTTCATTCTTCAATTTTTCATTATAAAATCTATGATTTCATATCTAACTTCAGAATACTTCAATTACATTAACAATTAAAGAAAATAGTAAATCTGAAAATTAATAATGAAATTGGATCATTTCAATTTTGTTAAAAAAAAAACTTAAAATTTGTTTACTTTTCATACTTCAGTTTTCATTATTAAATCTATAAATTAGTAGCAAACTTCACTTTTGTTGAATTTCATTAAGAAAACATAAAAATTAGTATTTTTTTGTACATTTTCATTATTAAATCCATAAATTCCTAACTAACTTCACTTTACTACAATTTCATTAACACTACATTCAATTAGTACACTTCTTTTGTACTATATACAAATTTTTATAAATTTATATTATTCATAGCTAAATTTCACGTCAACTATACAAATTACTTCAATTTCATTAAAAATACAGCAAATTATTCTATTTCCATGATTAAATCTGCAAATGCATACAGTGAAGTTTCACGTGATTAAATGGATCACCACAATTTTCGCAATTCATTGCTTTTTGTTTTTTTTTAATATTTTTTTCATGTAGGATTCTCTGGAAAAGAAAAATGAATAAAACAAAGGCAGGAGGAAATAAAAGAGAGCGCTTTTAGATTAAATTAAGAGTTAAGTAATTAATTTTATACGGCTTTTAATGTTGGTTGAGGGGAGAAGAGAAGAGGAGGAGAATGTTAAATGGATGCTTGTGCTCTCTTCCATCTTCCAAAATTAAATTACTTGTTAGTATAAAAAGCACCCAAAAATAATTAACTTTATCGTTGGAACAAATTGTACCAACCGTTATTAAAAAAAAAAACAAAAGAACAACACAAAAAGAGTTAATATTTTTGTAATTATTTTTTACAAATTAAAGCGAAAAATTCTGAAGACATTTTCAAATATTGATAAGAAATATTTAATAATCTCTTAAATAATTTACTTTTCAACAAATTGTACCAACATTTGTTAAAAAAAGAACCAGAAAAGTAGAAATAATCAAAGTTTGTGTATTTTTACAAAATAAAGTAGAAAAATTTCAAAACTCTTAAGTTTTTTTTACAAATATTAATAATTGTTGATAATATTTTTTTAAATAAT
>NW_017096396.1:0-8188 GCF_001412225.1 Nicrophorus vespilloides
AAAATATTTATTTACAATCTTATTATTTTTACATCCTTAATATCAAATATTCATTGATTTTGAGTTGTTTAAAATTAAAGTAATGCAGATTTGTATAATATTAATATTAGAAGCAGAATTTTCGTGAAATTGAGTTTTAAAAAGTATTTTCAATATAAATAAGGAACGCTCGTTTTACATCCAAAAGAAAAAAAAGTTTTGTATTTGGAATTTTCATCAATATTCTGAGTTTACAAGAAAAATTCAATGAAATGATTGAAGTTTAGGAACAAATTAATTTTAATAGAAAAAAAATATCCAACTTCTTGAATCGAATAATTAGATTTTATATTCATTTTATATTTATATTCAATTTTATTTTATTTATATAATTTTTGTCGTTTTCGTTTTTTTAGTAAATAATAACAACATTTATTGTGCAAACCATAAACTCACATAAATAAACAAATTTTTGACTTTTTTAAAACTATAATATAATAGCAATATTTATTGTTAATAAAAAATTAACCGTTAGAAACAAGTACTCTATTGAGCATTGAATTTTTTTAAAGTATTTTAAATATTGATACAAAACCAATGGTAAAATTAAATAAATGTTGATAATTTATAAAACTCACAAACTTTTAAACTGATTTTCCATCTTCGCATGGAATCTTAATGATACATGGAACCAAAATATTTGTGATTATCTATAATTATCATCATTAAGTTAAACTATTTTTTTTTGTAAACTCTATCCAATGTTTAGCTGTGTTTTTAAAAGCAGGAATGAAACGAAAAGTTCTGAGTTTGGGAATGTCCATCAATAATCCGGGTACCTGAAGGGATCCTCAACGGTAAGGGCTCGCCGCGTGGGAGAGTCCTTCACAACGGGCGTAACTCCATTTCGCCCTTTGTCTAATCACTATTTTAAATTAATCGCCAAAAATCGCCGCCTTCGGAACGAACTTAATTATTGTAATTATTTCAATTTATTTTTGTCTAGCCGTACCAAAAAGAAATATACACATTTTTATACCTTGAAACAGACAGTTTGAAATACTTGAGAAATAATAAAAGTAAATGTTCAAATAATAGTTCTATAGCTGAAAAACATATTCTTACAACGAATTCCTACAACGTGTTGAAAATTTAGGGACAACTTTTTTTCTATAACGCGATTTTTGTACAACGTAATAATATTCACACCAAACGTGGTATTAATATTATCCGTGTTATACAAATTCTCATATAACACGATTTTCTATAATGTGTAACGTATTAACTGGTTTATGCAGATAACCAATTTGTAAATATTTAATTATTTCAATATGTACAATCATACCTCAATTAACAAATAGAATTTCATTAAATTATTTTATTACGTAAAACTTCGTTTTCAGAGGTAAACATATTATGAACAGAATGAGTAAAGTTCATAAAAAATTTCTTTTTTAAACAAAGAAAAGTTTTATTCAATAAACAGTCAACATACATACAAAGTAAAATCACATTTTCATATTTGACCTTATTTTCTTCTTTTAGTACATATCCTGAAATCACATTTTCATATTTGACCTTATTTTCTTCTTTTAGTACATATCCTGAAAACATTTTCTGGAAATTGAGGACTTCGTTATAACGAAACTTCGTTATCAGAGGTAACGTTAATCCAGGTATATGTATTTTATTTTGTCAACTGAATCCTTCATTATATCCAAGCCACGTTATCAGAGGTAACGTTAACCGAGGTATGATTATAGTTAGCAATAGATTTCTGGAAATTGAGGACTTCGTTATAACGAAACTTCGTTATCAGAGGTAACGTTAATCCAGGTATATGTATATATTTAATTTTATTATTCTCTTTAATCTACTTATTTTTAATTACTTTCTGCAAATTACGTATTTTTTTGGAAATAATTTTGGAAATTTCAGTAGATTTTCGTAGTTATTACATAATCAAATTGAAAACGTCAAAATGTGCAATGACATTACTTGTTCTGTAAAACTAACTAAATATACGTATTGTCAAGGGGTTTGAGTATAACTACAATTTCATTATTGTATCACGAACAATTAAAAAAAAGGAATGTAAATTTTTCGAATATTTTCAGCAGCTGGTATGATTTGGTTTTATCTGTAATCTGTGCGATTCTTTTGAACTGCAGAATGATGGAAGGGTGAATTTAGTTTCGTTTTTTGTTTGTTTCACAAAGCAAAAGTCAACAAATTATTCAAAGTGAAATTATATATTTAAAATTAACTTTATTTACTTTTCGCTATATATTCTTGAAATTGTTGACTTTGTTATATTGCTTCGTTATGAGATGTAGTAAAGTTTTTAATTATTACCTGCAAATTACCAATTTTCTGGTATTGATTTAATCAAATTTTATTGAAGTGATTTTGAAAATTATTGTTTCTTTATAGTATATAATCATATTATATAATCAAATATAAAATTTCCAAATGTGCGATGACATTACTTGTTCTGAAAGATTGACTAAATATACGTATTATCAAAGGGTTTGGGTATAACTATAATTTCATTATTGTTGTACCTAGAAAAAGAGAATGCAAATTTTTCGAATTTTTCCAAGCAGCTGGTATCGATGGGCAATGATTATCTGTAGTCTGCGCGATTCTTTTGAATTTCGTAATGATGGAAGGGTGAGTTTCGTATCGTTTCGGGTTCGTTGGGGTTGTTGGCGTGCGTACCTAGCATATGCACGGGGCAACGTTGAATTGCGGTGTAGTTTTGAAAGTCCCCGCGTCGGCTTATTATTATATTTATAATTCACGAAGGGCCTAACTAACCTTTATAGTTGATGCGGTCCCGGACCGGGAAGCACCGAGGTAGGGAAGGGGGAGAGGTGGAGGAACGGACCTATCGTATGTGGCATCAAGCGTGGAATTAAATGAGGGGATTACGCGCTTCGGGGACGCAAAAGGCACCCCCGAGCCCCACAATGATGAAATGCTAATACACCTCAGCTGAATACTACAACAACAGGGCATTTCGTATCATAAAAAAGTATATATATAGAGGATATACATAGAGGAAGAGAGTGAGAAGAGACCGCATGTATCACGGCTCTTCATGGGGTTGAGCCCATTCTTTTTTATTTGTATGTATGTAGAGAGAAGGGTTGATACATTTAATAGGATTTTTATTGTTCGCCTCTTCGTCCGACAACAACAACAACAAGAACGCAGCGTGAACTTTTCTTTCCGTTTATTTTTTTTTAAAAAAAATAAATATTGCGTCTTTCCTAATCCAATTCCGTACGCGGCTTTTACATAATTTAAGATTTATATAGTTAAGAACGTCAAGTGAAAAATTGGATGCTCTCTCCGTCTTTTTCTTTGTATTCTTACGGAGATCAAACGGGGTTGTTGAAAAGAATATTTAAATTACATTTATCTGAATGTTAGAGATTATACAAGTGGTATGTTCAAGCATAACTAAAATTAGCTTATCTTACTTAAGTTTGTTTTTATTAAGAAAAATATATAAATTATCTAATTTTTATACACAGCTTTGTAAGAACAAAATAATTTTTGAACAAGGCAAAAGCAATAAAAGAAAATGTCTAAATTGTAAAATATATAACGAGTATTGATTACCGATTTAGTTTGAATATAGATATTTGTTGATTCTTTTTCGGGAAGATACAAATCCCGGAATTTCTCGACCGGGAAATTCCGGGTTATATCACAGTTTAATCTTCAAGATGACTGTGATATAACACGGAATTCTGCAGTACATATAATGTACACAAGTTTTAAAAATGATGTAGCGGGTACGCAATCCGGGACTTCTCTTCTCATCGTCACTCGTTATGCGAAACATTGCTCGTTAAGCGAGTCATTTTTATTGTAACTCGCTCGTTAAACGAGGTTCCACTATATTTTAGTATCAAGAAGTAGAAGTATCAAAAGCGTTTTTGCTGTAAAACTTATGTATTTAGAATCAACTACGTTTCATTAATTAACTTTCTTGATTGTATTCTAATTTAAGATTTAGATAGTTGTTATATATTATAAATGTGATAAATAAATAATTTTTTCTTGAAAATAAATTATAACTTATTTTTCAAAGTAATTTACATACATTCAATAAGTAATATACTAAATTCTCTAAATTATATTTGAAAAAGTATACTTACATAACAGCAATTATAAACTTGAAATTTGATAGTTAAACAATGCGTGTTGTGGCTAATTCGTGAATGGATAATTATAGTATGTGATCAATTCATAAATGAAGAGTAATTTCTTTATTAATGGTTTTTGTATGAGTTATACAATTATTTCAATATAATTTATTGATTTTTAGTTATAACTAATCTAAACTAAATACAACTGTAGTAACATAGCTTGCTATATTATATAATAATTAATAATAGTAACTTTATTACTTTTGGAAATTTCCTTAATAATAATATTTATTAAAACAATTATACATAAATAAATAATAAAATTGATGAATTACTAATGCTATAAACAAATTCTTTATTAATCCACTAAATTCATGTTTTTTTGTCATGAAATGTAAATTTGATAATATTTTTTACGGAAAAATATATTTAAGTTTTGGTTTTCTAAAAATCTACAAGTTTGGTGTCCTTATTTATTATGAAATATGGATTTATTTTTGTAGATTAATTTTTTATAGTAAAGTTTGTTTCTCTATGTTTCTTAATACCAGATATTTTAATATTATGGTTTAAAAATGTCTTATTGTGATATTTATATTTGTTATTAGTATTGCCTTTTCTGCATAAATATATAAACATTTTGATATTAATATTCTAAATTATTGAGTAAGTTCATCTCATAGACTGGATTATACTAATAGTATACATAGGCATATCAGAAATAGCATTTCAAATATTTGGTATTGAATTGATAATAATCAAGTATAACATGTCGAGCGTTGCTTAAGAAAAGATGAATTAGTATTGGGTATACTAATAAAGGTAAAATACATATAATTAGAATAGATATGTTAATTCCAATCCACTCGATTCGGTGTGGCATTCCCTGTTAATGCGATAAGGATCTGATTAGGAAACGGACGGAAAAAGAGAGAAAAAATATATCTTTGAAGTGTCCAATCGCCGATCCATCTACTTGATCGTAACCTTTCAAAAAGAACCGATTCGAAAAATCGAATCCAAAACCCCGAAAGGAATTCGAAATACGCAAGTTGGCGTTTCGAAGATTGAGCGAAGTGAGAGAGAGATTAAAAAAAATAAATACAAGGAAAAGTATGAGCACGTCAAAGTCATACATTTCGTTCGTGTTGCTGTGGTTGTTACGGGCCGCGTCAAATTAAAATTACATTTCTGACGGTTTTCGGTGTTGTTGTTGTTATTGTGCAAGAAGAGTTCCGTACTTCTCGTATTTGCTTATTGATTGATTATGTGAGAGGAGAAGTGGAAGTGTCCGTGGAACAAATCAAGTGTCACTTCGGATCGCAGCAACTTTGACCGCGTGTCGACGGGGGGTCCGAGATCCCCACGGGGCCGCCCCGGCTAATCTCCGATCTGTGGGCCCAGAGGCTTGCTTGATGGATGAAACACCAAAGTGGTTATTGTTTAATACGCGACACGGGCGGTCATCTGCTTTTCCCCCTTTTTTTGTACATACTTACATGCATAGACAGTCTTGATCATCGCAAAAGAACTAAGGAGAATTTGTATCAATTAAAAATGACTTTGGTTTTGCGCAATCCATCGATCAATTCGTGATTTCTCCATTGCTAGATTACATTTTTTGTATATGTTGTCTTACGTCAATGTCAATCTATGACTGATTTAGAACACACGCACTCTTTTAATGTTATAGTTATAATAATTATTTTATTGACCAAATATCAATATTTTTTTTAATTACAAAACATACAATAATAATGTTGTTTATTGTAATACTCATGCATAAATCACTAAAAACAATTATGTAATTATAGATAATAAAACAGAAACTAATAAATTCACCATAAAAATTTCATAACAAAAATTAAAATAATTAATTACTTGCATAATTAAAAAGCTTTTTTGCATTTTTGTCGATTTAAATTCCTTAAAATAAATTGAATTAAATTAGACAAATAAAGGTTTCCATAATTATTTAACTTTTTTTTCTTTTAAAAAAAATCAAATGTGAAGAAAATTATGGTTTGTGTACACAAATATAAGTTAAAATACTTACTGAAATTGAATAGTGAAATATAGAATTAGATCAGTCAAAATGTGTCAAACTGTGCGCGTAAAAAGTTTTTAAAATATGGGTAAAATATTTGATCATAGAACTTTTTTTATATTGAGATTTTAATTTGGTGTAAAAAAAGTTTGGCAGATACTGAATTAGATGGTCTTTCTTTGTTCCCGGGAAAAAGGTAATTTCAAATTAATTTCCCGGGATTATCAAGAAACTATAAAACGAAGTATTAACTATAAAACAAAGAATTAAAATATATACGATTATTTCAATAAATAAACTTGAATATTCGTTATTACCTAAGAGATTCAATAAATAATGTGAATGAATAATAATGAATAATAAATTTAATTAGATAACTAAGCATAACGTAATTATATTAATTAAACTTAATTAATTATTAACGGAAATAGAACATACTTAACTTTTTCTTTTTTTTTAAATAAGAATTGTTCAAAAAAATATATGAAAAAAAGTAAAAATTCCAACCAAAGTTTTTTTTTTGTGCGTGACATCTGTCAATTAGGTTAATCCACCATAACAAATAGACAAGCATTTTAGATTTAAAAGATGATAGGTAAAGATCAGAATCAAAAGAATCTCGGCTATTCAACTGGTACAAAGGAAATTTTAAAATCTGGTATGAAAGTGATATAAAAAGAATGTTCAAACTGTTCATCTAATTAATCAAATAAAAATTAACGTACTTAATCTGTCTTGTGGCTTAAATAAATATTATGTTTTTTATTAATAATATTTGCATTAATACAGCTACACCTCACGTCTTAAATCAGTGCGTAAAATCAAAATAAATTTTAAAAAATTTGAACGCAAATTTATTTTTTTATGCAAAAATGATGGGTTTCTTCCTTTTATTCAGTCAAATCGTTTTTTGTGTGGTTTTTAAAGTATTCGATTAGTCCTGTTTCTAACAATGTGGATTATCGGCGAAACCCGCACTAAGCGAGATATTCCTGTATACTGATATAATTTATTTGTTATACACATAGTGTGGCTTCAATCAGTGCGGTTCAGTTCAGTTTAGTTCAACTACAATTTTAAGTAAAATCAAAATAAATTTTAATATATTAGTACATAAATTAACTTTTGTATACAAAAATGATGGGTTTCTTCCTATTGAACAATCAAATCGCTATTTGTGTGGTTTTAAAGTCCTCGATTAGTCCTGCATCAAATAATGCGGGATTCTAGTGGAACCGATTAGCCGCACTATGCAAAGTATTCCTGTATACTGATATAATTTATTTGTTATACAAATAGTGCGGATTCAATCAGTGCGGTTCAGTTCATCGGCTTCGATCAGTGCGGATTCACTATAGTACGGTTTGCAAAGTACAAAAACAAATTAAATTTTTAAGTTAAATCAAAATAAATTCTGATAAATGTATTTTTGAATACAAAAATGGTTATTCTGTCATATTGCTGTGTGATTTTAAAGTCATCGATTAGTCCTGTTTCAACAGTACGGGATATTATCCACACTGCGCTAGGTATTCCTGTATACCGATTTAATTTATTTGTTATATTTTATTAAATTCATCAATTATTTAGATATTTATTAAAATTCGGTATCAAAATTAAACAATAAATGAATTTCACCACTGAATAATAATACAATAAAATGTATTGTTTAATAACATAAAAAGGACTTTTGACCACAGACTTTCCGCCCAAACACAAATGATTAATTTTCTATATAAAATTGTATTCAAATAAAAAAACAAATTTTTAATTATCATTATATTTTGTCAAAAAATTAAAAGTAATTGAAAATAATATATTTTTATTGTTAAAATACTCTAATAACGTAGATTTTTAATAGTTAAGGAAAAATTTTAATCAATGAAATATTAAACTTCGGAATAGTGCGGGTAAATTCCAAATAATCGCACTGTATGAAACCGCACTAATCGATAACTTTCAAACCGTATAATAATAAACAGTACAAAAAGAGAGTTGA
>NW_017096397.1:0-17412 GCF_001412225.1 Nicrophorus vespilloides
TATATATATATATATATATATATATACTCGATCCTGTACGGTTATGGACGTGGCTAGAAATTGAGTTTCTTCTCATCGACTTTCTCATAAAAGTTTCCATGCGACGAGAGCGAGATTCAAGTGCTGATTTATATATGCCACCATTTTACACTTTTGCTCAAATCGCTTCAGTTAAAGTTCATATTTGTTATCCAATTTCATTTGGTTCTAGCAGTTTATTACCATTTTTTTAACTATCCATTGTCATTCCAATCTATTCTCTTGTAATTTTCGTTTTTGTTTTTTTTCTCTCCTTTTTTTTAATTTACATCATGGCAATGTCAAATTTCGCAACGCGCAATTATTTTAATAATGAAGACGGGAAGGAGGCGTTTTTCTCGGAGCCTTGAAAGAACTGCTGATTAGCATCGCGAAATTGCACATCCCGCGCGCGAGCTTGCGTTTTTATCCATACATAGACTTTTGATAAAGCTTCTATCCAACCAACATTCACTTTACATACTTTTACAGCCATTCTATTTACATACTTTTTATAATTTATCATTTAACTGTCTGTTAAAAATACTATTACGCTCTTCCCAAAAAAAGCACAACTCTTTTCTTTATTACTATTTTCGTCAATTGCGAAAGTTTAAAATCACTTTAGCATTGATCATTGTAATGTTTGCATTGGTTTTGTCAGACATTTTTTAAAACGAATATTTTGATTATTCTGTATATTTAAAATACAATCTTTAATAAATTTATCCACATTTTCAGCTCGCGGTTCCACATACCAAATCGTACATAGCCATCCAATGAAGAAACTCGATAAGCGTTCAGTTTTGGTCACATCGAATAATTGACGTTTGAGTACTTGCGAAAGTTGAGCAGTTTTTGACGGTTAGTTTAAATTCCATTTATAGTTGCACAATAATCGGAATCTTGTTTTCTGTCAACTGCGACATTAAAAAAATATATTATTTTGTTATACTTGAATTTCTTACTCAGGATATTTAAATTGCATACTAATATATATTTTGATAGCACAAGTTTGTCGTTTGGCACTAAATTTGATGTTATTAATAATTTATAACAATTCGAGTAATGTTCATGTGTCTAAATAACATATTCACTATATCTTTTAAATTAAAAAATATATATATATAGTTTTTTTGTTGTAATTTTGAAACTTATTTACGCGATGGGAATCTATTATATATGGAGAAAATATCTCCTCTTCTTTCATATGCTGATAGTTGCATCATTGTACGTTTATGCTTTAACCTTGGTTATCATAATTCCCTGACATTTTTTCTTCTGTAAATGTAATTAAATAAACTTCACACTCGATTTATATTCGTTTCGTGATTTCGACGAGAAGAGGCAAAGCTGATTTATGGATAAACGTAATTGAATAGAATGAACAATTGAGAACTGATGATCGTAGACAATATGGTGATTGTTTTTCAATACCAATAATCATTATCATCCGGAATATGACAATGACCAACTAGAAATGAAAACTTGAAATAGTACGTTTTTATTATGCTAAATATGTTATTTGTATTTTACCGATACAAATAAGTATTTTATATCCTGTTTTATAGATATTCTGTGGAATGGTTAAATTATAGTTACATTGCGATGAATTTAAACTTGATTCGTGTAGTGTTTATGTGTGTTAGCAGATTGTGGTTATAAAATTTATGTTTGGTTTCTGCAAGGAGCACATGCAACAAAATTGCCAAATATGGAACTGAAATTACGCTGGCTTGGATTTGGAGCTTGTATTTGTTTTGTGGCCGTTGAGACGTGATGTCTCCTTTATGCTTACGTTAAATCAATGGAAAATTATGTTTAGATATTTCAAGCAGTTTCTATTACATAATTTTACTCATCATCTTTATAAAATATCCATTTAACTTCAAATCATAATTAGTAATAATATACTACATGCCTACGGCGGCATGGTACAACAACCATATATATTTTTATAATCAAACTTTCTTTTTTTTTCAAACTGTTATTAATGAACTATATTTATAATTAGACCAATTCAGTTATGTAATGTTTTTTTATAAATCATTAGGGTTTAAATGTTTCAATGAAAAATAAAAACGTATGTATTTGTCATCTCAATAACGAAAATGTATAAATAAATGTGTACATTGCATAGTCAGTCGTCACGTCCCTGAATTGCAAACAGAGAACTGTGTAATATCGAAAGTTTCAACATGTGCTCAACAAGTGGAACTATTAAAACGTATACCTAAAAGCATGTAATTTCAGAAAATACGATCGATCTGCATTTCATATTTATCAACTAAAATAGAAATATGGCAACAAAAAATCTTTTCATTTGATTCGAAAACCTTCACGGCACTTTTTTTTATATATGGTTGGTGCATAATTATCAGGCGTTGTTTAAACAATATTTATTATGAGAAAAGAAACATAAAATTCTACAATAACATTTTAAAATGATTATTACGGAGCGTAGTCACCATCTACTTCAATAACTGCTTCCCATTTGCAAATAATATTTTTATTAAAGAAAAAATAGCAATTTTTATTTAAAAAAAAAATCGCCTACGAAATTATGCTCCAACTCAATACATAGACAATCAACCAATTTTTGTAAAATCATACAATAATAGAAATGTACATTATTTATGCTCACACAAAGGAGTTATAGCAAAGTATTCAAATATTTACGTTGTGTACAATATAACATTACTGCTACTTTCACAAATTCATCGATTTTAATTAATTTACTTGCGGCGATTTCCGAGAGAGGAAATTCCAAAATATATTAAATGTTGAATCACAAGGTGGATGTATACTAATTTGTATATGGCAAATTATACTACTCTCTCTTTTTAATGTTTCACAGCTTAAGAACGTTATCCTGAATCAATGGTTGAATTTTTGGTGATATATTAAAACAAAACACTTTAACACATGATGGACTGTACATTTTTTATACCTACATAAACGTTGAATTTGTATCTGATTTCATACTGTATTTTTGATTTGATTATATCTGTTAATATTGTATAAAATATTAAGTCGAGTCTAATTAATTTATAATAAACTATATGCTTTCTAAAGGATGACTATCTCGTATACTGATTATAATTATACTACTAAAATATTTGATATGAAGTAAATGTATATTGAGTGCATTGTATTTAGTTTTCATTTTTAATGTTTTGCGAAAGAATGTACCAACTTTGTCACACTTGCAAAAGAAAAACAGAAAGCAATAATGTAGCAATGTGCAAATCTGAATGTGAAATGCGGTCTCGATGTATTTATTTAATTCGTAAATATCAGCCTTAATCGATCCTACACTATTACTGCATCCGGTTATATTTATAGGCACATTGGTAAAACTCGTCATTGGATAAAGGCAAAGTTGATTCTTTGACCAGTTTCGATTCGAAGTATATTCGGCTACTAAATAAAAAATGTATAAATATTGATTGAAGCTCGGTCGGTCGGTCGGCTGTTTGGCTGGTTCGTGGTTAGTCAATGGTCGAAACACAGTTACTCTTACTTTATGGGTTGGCATTGGCTCGTAGCGGACATATTGAGCGGGTGACGTCACTGTGACGCGTCTGTCAACTCCTGCTGGCGACATGCATGTATGTTACACACACATACTCGCATACACTGCCAATGCATGTATCCTCGTACATGCATGGATGTGTTCATGTATTGGATGAGTATATATGTATGTATATACATACATATGTGGTTAGCTATGAGTGTTGGAAGCATGGTAGTTGTATACCAGCTGAAACCACTTTATTTAATATTCCTACAGCCTTTACCATCACCAGCAGACCTTGTCGTCGCTGCTATGCGTGTTCACGTTATAATATTTCTTCTAATAAGAGGATTTTATTTATACACATTCGTTTTTTTTATTTTCAATTTTCCATCTCCGCATCCTCCATTCGTTTTCCGTCCACCATTTTTTTTTGTTTGTCTCCATCACCAATTTTCAATTACATTACCGAGAACAATAAGTGCATCTCGAATGTAATTCGTTTCATGAAAATTACAGACCCCTTGACACTCGATTCGCCTGAATTTATAACGCTCACACTTTCCCAGAATTGTGGGTGTTTGACTTGAGATACACACACACAGACATCCATGTATACGACGAAATTGTACGCAATTATAGCCACCTATAATTATGGCCACTTTATTGAAACAGAATTTCCCGTCTACGGACTTGTATGCAAAAGGGAATACAAATAGTTAATAAAATCGAGTCACTAATCCATCGTTAAAGCAAAGTTAGTTGAGGTTCCATGTTGGCGTAAGCTATAATGAATTTCGTATTCTTCGCAAGGTGTAGCCTAACGGTTCTCCGAGAGTATGTTAATGTCTTAGAATTCGTCTATACAAACACGCAACGATTACTTGGTCAACTATTCCAAAGCATATAAGTTGCGTAGCTTTATAATAAAATTTCCCAAAAAAGAAAGTAAAGTCCGACCAATTAAGTTTTCTACCAGCATTTTCCCTTTCTTTGCTTTATAACGAGTTATTTTATAATAATTTATTTATTAATTAAATTAATTCGTAATTAATTTTCATGAAGAAATATGATTAAAAATCGATTTTTTTTTAAGTGTTTGTTCTACTTATATTGAAAATTATGTTTGATATTATAATTCTCTAATATAATATATAATTCAAATTGGAGATTAAACTTTTATTTGTACGAATTTAATCAATTAATTTGGGATTGGACAATATTCCATTATACGGCAATAAAGTTGTTTGCACTAAAAAAAAACGTACACGAGTGTTGCGTAATGGCAGTTTTGGTCGGCATATCTTGTGAAGAAAGCGAGCGAACATCAAAACCGGCTCATGGAGTGGAGTAGAGTAGAGCCACTTATAAATTAATGGAAATCAATTCGATTAAATATATATGTATAAAAAGCAGTCATCCGTCTTTGGAACGAAATATATATTCGCTTTACGTTTCACTCATTTCATGGATTTTACAGTTTATATTAGCCGTAAAATAAACTTCAAAATATGTTTTAATATGTATATTTTTTAAAACTAAAGCAGGGTTCACATGTTTTCTTTTCTACGCCTTCATAGCGTTTTTTTGCATTTTTAATCTCGTTTTGTTGTTTGTTGTTTTATTATATTAACATTTACCCTCAGCAATAAACCTGTTTGCCGATTTTCAAATTTAAAAAACAACAGAAAAATTACTGAGTGTTTTTGCAATAACTTGTTGTTTATTTTGCAGAAATTATTGTGTACAATTGTGGATATGCTACCATTTCTATTCTCAATTAAAAATGTTGTAAATTATGTTTTATTTGTAAATAAAATCTAAAGAAATATTAATTACTAATATCATTATGTTTATCTGACTATTTCGAGAAATATTATGTTTTACGTTGCATAAAATAGCAAAGTAATTTTACAATGTTATTCCCTAATGAAAGGTAGAATGTCTTGTAATATTTAGTTTCAAACATTAAAATGGCGAACAAATATGTAAGAAGGCAATGTCAACGGATTTTAGTTGCACAAAGAAAAATAGAACTTCACGTATGCGAGAATTTTCAAGAATTCCTTAGCATGATAATAACATAGCATGGATGAAGGGAAAAAAGTATAGGGAACCCTTTAGTGAAATATGATTGAATAGCATTGTTGCTCGATATCGAACAATGGTTTTCTTGTAAAAGCAGAAGGTTTTGTAGCTCTTCCTCCTCTTTTTTTGTCGGCAAGCGAAGGTTTTGATGAAACAATTGATTGCGGAGTACACATGGAAAATAAAGTACAGCCTTTTTTGTTCTTTATTGCCGCAGTGATACCACGAAACCGAACCTTGCAACAAACTCACAATGCTGGCGCATATTGCGTTTGTGAAACTACAACACACATAAATTAGTACGTTTCACATACAATATGCAAGGAACGTCACGTTTTTATTTTGTCCTGATTATCCGATGTTCCACAAAAATTGCAGGATTAGTGTTTTTTAAATATTTTATTTAATAAATTACACAAAATAAAACAATTCACAAAACGTATACATATTAAAAAATGTATACGTGCTACATAATAGAAAGTGATATAAATTCTAAAAGAAACATTATTGTACAAACTTAAATTAAATTATGTATTCTGGATGAATTTGACCAAAATGGTTTGCCTTCTGTTTTTGCGAGATTTTAGTTGCATAAAAGCAGCGCAGATAATTATTGCTGACATAAGACTCCCCTCATACACTTGTACATAATGCTGTCTCCAGCGCTATATATTCACGTACGCATCCCCGATGCCACGGAAATTCACACACTATTACTGTCTGCCTATTAAAACCGAAAAAGCGAAGTATCTTTATGTTATTTCCTCGGTTTTGTTTCCGTTCTTTAGGATTTGTCCCTAATAAGCGGCTGTCCCGATCAACCCGTGTCCCAATAAAGCGGAATCGACTGTACTTTCAAAACTTATTTCTTACTTGATGAATTTATGAAATTTATAAAAGATAAATATTGACGATATATCCCTACTGATATTTATTTCTTAGTTATCTGGAAATCTTTACTTCAATATTCGTAACTTATTATTTTATCCTACAAAATGAGAGAGATAGCAACAATATACAAAAGGTTTGCGTTTGTTGCGAACTTATATGTAAACTCATATTCGTGAATCATGTATAAATCTAGTAGCCAACCAAAGGTCGTCACTCACCAGATCAGTCACCGACATTGCTTTTCATAACAATACATATAGTCTCCGACGTCAGTACTAATATGACTTGTCACAGAAAATATTCGCTGTGGTGAACAACCAGCTTTGACTAGTGCCTGACTTCAAGGCTTTGAAAATCTAGACGAACCAGTATAATATATATTTAGTTTGGACTTAAGTCAATGAGAATAAGCAATAAGATAATTTAATATATAAAACAAAATACTTGTTATGTTTCTTTTTGGATAAATCAGACTGTACATATAAGATGTTTCTTGAAGGATACTATAATACTATCAAGTTTTTGTTTTATTCAAATGTCTGCCATTCACATACATGTAAGTGACATACTGTCACATTTTTTACATTCGCTTAAGGTACGGCAATTTGAGTACAGTATATTAAAAAATAATTTGTTTGTGACTAAAATATATATTTTCTATTTATTTCTAGAAACATTCCTATTATGTTATATTTACTAAGTACTTGTTCTTGGGATTTTCGGATTGTGTATCATTTCACAAGTTTAATATTGTTTTCTGTCAAATGCATGGAAGTGTGCATGTGTATTGACTAGTTATAATCGCCTGGCGCAGAGCAGCGTCACGTCCGGCCGAAGGACTTCTCAAAAATAATTTTCCTTCACTAGTTTGTTGAAATCCCGCCTAGGTTGTCTCTGTTTATTGTTCTCGCTCTCTGTTTATCTTTATCTGTCTGCCTCTTGCTATATATGTGAACGAGCGAGAGTGAGTAATGTAGCCGGAATGCTTTTGTCGCGGAAGCGCAATGAATGGTCTGTTGCGGAAAATTTGATTTGACGCTAGCAGAACAGACGGGGAAAGAGTCGCTATTTACCTATTTTCGCTATTTTCATGGTTTTGTAGCCTTGTCGCGGTTTTCGAACAGCGGAATCGGCTATGATCGCAGTACGCGCGGTACGTCATCGCCTTCGACCTACTAACCCCATTCGTAGCGGAGAACCTCGGCGCATTTGCGCGACTCGAAAACTCCGTTCTGCCATTGAGTTGCCGGCTTTTGAATTGGATGAACGTGCCGTGACGTTTTGTTCTGTTTCGTTCCGCACATCGTTGTGACCTGTTCTCGCGAACCTTGTACTCACAACACATCTCCGGTTCTCCAGTATTCAAACTTGTTCTTCGCTCTCAACCAAACTGAAAATTTTCGCTAGCTTTTCAATCTCGAAAGGGGTTGCCGCCAATTTCGTTTGTATAGTACATTTAGTCTTTCAGTTTACGGATACGAATACAGTGATGGTCTATGAAAGTGTCTGCAGTGTGTTTTCAACGATCTGTTTGTGTTTAGTGCTGGATACGAGCTAAGCTTATTTTCATGTCCCTGTTTATCTAACGATCCCGCATCATTCGAAACAATTATATTCGATAACTATGTGATAATGTTAGAACACACTTCAATGTATTTCAATGTGTCGCCGCTGTGCGATGAAGGAGAAACTTTTACTGACTTCTACACACGGTATGTCTTCATTTGCCACACACTTTCAGCAACATACATATCATCAGAAAGTTTAATCGGGCAAACGTAATTTCGAACGATCAATTTATATCTTTATTCGGTTGCCGAATTTCGTAATCTCCGAAATACAAGTAGAAAAACATAAACTTTCTCGCTAGCGGTAAACGTTATTACAACAGATATTTGTAAAATACTAATTACTGATTGTACAATTGTTTTATGAAGGATTTCTCGGAAACCCTTAATATTAATTCCATGTTCAAGAAATGTTATATACAATTCAGATAATTAAACATCCACATTTGTCAGTACTATATTCTATATCTTCGCTGAAAATACTAGTTTCATACTGCTTACGTGTTATTTGTACTGTAGAAATCGATAGCTACATTTAATTATTAATATTGTTATTTTTAACATACAATTGGCAATTGGATATTTATTAAATGTTAATTAATGAAACATTAAATTTGGCATACGTTCCTAATAATTAATAATTTATTATATTTTTTTTTTGAAATTCCAGAATGTTTGCCTTTGAATTTAATGACAAAGTATTGCATTGTTTATTTACGCAAATTCCTACTTAATAATGTAATTAAGTCGTATGAGTCATTTTGGGATATATAGGAATGTTACGTATTTGAATGTTCATTCTGTTTTTATCGTTTATGATGAGGAGTACTACATTTTTAGCATATGAAAACTAGTTTAACGTTTCGTTAGGAAATATATGGTTTTTATTTGTCGTTTGCGATTTACCGTGTTAAACATGTAAGACGCATCATATTCTTCGAGCGTTCTCCTTAACATGGTTGTCGACCGGTTAAAGTACAAACTCTGAAATTAGCGAGTTCTTGAAACGCGAAATACGCGAAACTCGTTGTAATGAGCTGCCACCGTATTTGTATTTTTAAATCTGCGTCGGGTTCATTTCTGCTTCACGCCGTTCTTTGTTGAGCATCACCAAATTGTGAACCTTTTCTTTTATCAACTTTTTTTTCGACCTGCTGTGCTATTTTAAATTTAGGAAAATTATAAGTGTGCGAAACTAGTGGCAAAAATTGAGCGCAAGGTTTTACGTGGGTAACAGCACTCTCACACTGTTCCGAGTAAATTATTGATCGTCGAGTGACGCCGCCGTCTGTGCTGTTTTCTACGTACGGCAAGCACAAGCACCTATATTTTGAGTCTCACTCTCTCTTTTTTTTCTCTAGTTTACGCTTATTTACATATAGGGCAACTAATAGCCGAATGGTTAAGTCGCCCTACCCACGAGCTAGTGGGCGCAGGTTCAAATCCTGGTCAAGACAGGCCCTTTGTGAGCACTCTCGGTGCTTGCAGCTATAGGGCCATCGTTCATCACAGATGGACAGTGAAATGAATGAGATTCAGCATATGGATCTTCAGCCATGTTGATGGACAATGACAGTGTTAAGGATAGCAGCAGATTCACAGTGAAAGGAAATAGTGGAATCGCAGAGCATCAATATACTACTGAAGTTAACGTACAAGATGACAGCCAACCTATAAATTAAAATTTAAAAAAATCATCATAATGGTCACTATCTACCGGGAAAGATTACTTACCTAATGTCAACCGTGATCTTAAATTTACTTGATGTTCACATTGATGAACAGATTGTAAATAAAACTACACGACATAAAAAAAACGGTGGCAGTTTTTTCTTTTAGCAATAGAAAGTATTAGTAGTTAATGGTATATTATTAACTGGCTTGCCAACAATAAACGAACGTTTACAATTACCTTCATTTTCAAGTTGTCATTATTGCCATTATTACTTTTCTGTTTGCGTAAGATCAATGTCTGTCAAATTGCATCGATAATTGTTTTCTCCTCTCGATTAATTAACCAGCTGTCCAAGTTGATCTTTCTTTTACAGTTTAATTTATAAATTAAAAAAACTTGCTTGTTATGATATTAACGTATTTATTATTTTAATTTACTATTGTTTCAAAATAATCTATGAGTTACATTTAGTAATAATTAGTTTTATTTATATATTCCTAACATTACAGCCAATATATAATATTGGAATGTATTTGCAAATATTTTTACTACCAAAATTGATTTCCATTCGCACTCTATACGATCTATCAAACTTCAACGCTTTTGTTACAAAGAAAATAATTTAATAGATTGTTTCCTAGTGACTGATTCTTAACATTCGTCTAGTATATGTTTATTCCAAGTATTTTTCAGCTGCCACGAGGGGTTTACTGAATACGAAAACAAACAAAATAAAATTAAAATGCATTCAGTTGTTTCAATACCAAATGTAATCGCTTTTTTGTCAGTTAATTATTTTATTTTTAGTGCGAGATGTCGTCTCGTTCAGTTTTAATCTGCATCACTTTGAAGTTTGTATGTACAGCTACAACAAAATATTAATATTACAATAATAATATGTATTCATTCCGGTTTATATAGAATTCCCTAAACCATTTATATAATCCAATATAAGATGTTTTAAGGGTATTTATAGCAGTGTGTACCTCGACACCATTAGACACCATTAGCTCGGTTTTGTCCATTAATTAGGTGGAATAATTGATTCGCAATTAACTCGCCCAAGACTTTCTCTATTTCCGTTTAATTTACACACTTCGGAGGCATTTTGTTTCATTGCCGTGCGAATAGCAACAGCTTTTTTACTCGATTTTATTTTTTACTTTGCATTCGATTCACTTTCAAGAAAGCAAAAATCGAGAAGAATGTTGCTATTATTTGGGTTATTATTTCCGGATGCATTCGAATTGATACTATTTACGCGGACTATTGATAAACTTTAGTATTCATATCACAGACGTGGCTTATCTAATTCCCTAACTACGCTGTGATGTTTGTGTGGCTTTATGCCACAAATTGCAATAACAAATTGAGACATTATTCAAGCGTATTCATTACTAAAAATGTTTTAATTCGCTCATAAATTTTGAATTTAACTACAGGAATTTAGTAATTACCAGAATGCACTTCCTGTCGGCGGCGATGCTTTTTGATCGCTTCCACGAAGGCAACGCATTCGGAACTCGGTAAACTCTGCGGTCTGCAACCCGAAAAAAAAATTGGCATTGAATCATCGCGATTGGAGTTTTGACAGGCGTGGGATTGTTTCTGGTGAAATATGCCATAATGTATTGCTAATATACAAGATAAATAATTTACAAGTAAATATTTGTTTATAATAACATTTTCTTCCGTAATCTTATAGAAGTATTATACGCAAATTAAATATTTGGTCCCTTTGAATCATGAGGCCCCCGCGCAAATTTCATATATGGCCTCAGGTGCAAGATTTTTTTGCTGCCGCTCTAGTAATGCTTAATACTTAATGATAGGTGATATTATTATGTTTTAAGAAATCGTTAAATCAAGAATAATTAGTCATATTCAGGAACAGTATAAAGTCATATTCATTAAAAGTTTGCTTTGAATGTTAGTTTCCAATTGTATTGAACAATGTTATACATTGTTGTCGGTGGTTTTGAAACTGCAATGGGCGGGTTATTGGTAACGAATAGATGTGAAATTCATGGCCTTCTATATTTCAGGTATGAAAATATTCGTGACGCCAATTGTTTTATGATTGATCGAAAGTGATTTCGGAGCGGCGCGTCCTCGGCCTGCCTCAACATCCTGCGGCTGTCTGCGGCGGCGTCCGTGGCGTCGCGTCTCGGCGCCAGTCGAGGCTGCGTATGCGCTATGATGGGGAGGTGGGCCGAGGGTGCCTGTTGCGTGCCGACGTCGCGACGCCTGCTGAAACCCCCTACAGTATTGATTGTCAATTTTCAGTGCCGAGACCGACCGACCCCACCGCACCGCCGTCTGTGTTAAACTCGCTCTTTTCAGTTTCATTCCCTACGTCGAGGCGCTCCCTATTTTCTTCCTATTATTATTCCCTCTTCCACTCTCATTATTCAGTTTCACATTGTGCTTTGTCACATGCGCACATATTCAGTGTGTGTGAGAGAAACACATCGGATATTTGACCCTTGCGAAAGCTATTACACTTTTCTCTTTGTTGGCGTTTTTTTTTAACGAAAAGCTCTTTCGGAAACGACAGGCTGCTCTTTGCATAACGCATGGAAACTCATTTTTTCACGTTCCTCACGCAATCTCTTTCGCTGCGTGTGCATGCTCCCTGCAAGGTTTACCAAACACGTCAAAGTAACAACGTGAAAATTATTCTTTATGTTTGTTATTCCTATATATATTTAACTTTATTTTTCAGCTTTGGCATGTTTCAATTTTGATTTGTTTGCGATCGTAATTGCAAGCGACTTTCACGACTTCTTCGAAGTTTCTTATTCTAAGATTGTGATTTTCGTCAATATTTTGCTTAACCGTATGTTGAATTATGCGAAAATAAATAACAAAATATAGCTTACAAAAAGTACAAGAATTAAAATGAAATTGATTATTTAATTAAAAAAGTGAAAACACAAATCATTAACTATTTGGTTTATTATTCCTACATGTTTTATATTTATTTTTTATTTAATTATGATGATTATAAAGAAATCTATTCCAAGAAATATTTCAATTCGGTATGCGAGTATATAGAATCTATATGCATATTCAAATAATTACAAAATATTTTATTGAATCATAAACTCATATTAAACATTTTAGTAGAATATTTTTATAATACCATAAAAATGATGTAGCAATAGATGTAGATCTGATAACATGGCACCGAAATAAGTTTTTTTTACAAATTTAAATTCACGACGATTACAATTTTCTCATTTGTAATCGTCGCGCAATTATTCCCCTGTAGCAAATAATTGCTTGGATACGACACAGGAGAGTTGCGGAGAGAGAATCAACACTGTTGCCAATTGTCGCTAATTTGGCATGGCGGGCGCGCGTTCCCATTAAGCACAAAAAGAGGTAGAATCCTGTCAGAGCAGAGCTCTCTCACAAACAATGTTTCTAGCCGATTTTAATTGACCATTAGCATTGGCTTCTCTCAGTTTATAATCCTAAAAAATCTCGTGAAAACCGCTCATTATTGTTCTCTTAATTATACTGCGTCCATAAATTAGAATCATCGTTTAATAATTGCCGCGGCCGAAAATTTACACGGTTTTAAGGAAGTCGCTTAATTACCTGTCCGTTCCTGTGCGTTCGTTTCACTTTTCGATCTCTTAAGAACCGGTTTGTTACCAACAGCAGGATCAACGTGTTGTTACCAACTGTCTAAAAGTGTCATTAAATTCCCATATTCGGTAGCAGTTGGCAAATGATCCTCGCATCCACTATTAATGATTCATAAGTCGATCATATATAGACACACCAGTCTCACGTCACGTAGAATCCTTTGTGCCATCATCGCATTGTGAAACATGCATATGCGTTTCGACACACGTAATTACAGGTGGGAAATTAACGTTCTACGAAGCCGCTTGTTTTTTCGACAATTAAAACAAATTTAGATGTATGAACGATCATTATCCATTTTTTTGTTTATTTTAGTTTGCTCGCACCGAAATACTGCTCACTGTAATTAGTTTTCAATTTCGAAAAGAACATTTCTGACGTGTTTCACACCTACATATAATTATTTCGTTTCCACTCGGACATGGTGCAGGAACGTTTTGCTTTGAATTTATTCAACTTTGGTATTTGTTTTAATTAGTTTTTTTTTGTAAATTTAAATTAAAGTTTTGTGTAACATTTTCATCAGATTCATATTTTACTAATTATGTTCTGCGGTTTCCTTAACCCTTGAATTTATACAGCATTTACTATATCAATTTTTATAAATGTCGATAAGATTCAAAGAGAGTAAACATTTACGATCTTGTTTTTACCCTCAATTAGTGTAATGCAACGAATTTTTCGAACGAAAGGTTTTTGTAAAAATAATGCATACGACTATGAATTTTTTTTATTAAATTAATACTATTTAAGAGAAGCATTGATTTTACAAAAAGTAGTATTTTCTTATAACAAAATTACAAATTTGTAATTGAAACACTAATATATTAGTGTTTCAATTAGAAATTTGTTCAATCCAAAGTAAATTAATTTGGAAACAAAATTTGCAACTTGTTTTTTTATTAGTCGTGTTCAAATTTCGAAGATAGAGAAAGAGACAAAATGTGTATTATAATAATACGTGCATGGTGTTTCCTTTCATCCGTCTAGCGGCTAATTATTTCAGAAGTTGTTGCCATATACATGGTCGTAACACATATAACTCGTCTAATAACTTTTCTGTCTAACTAACTCTGTAATGTTTGCTCTTCGAGGCAACCCAGCGGAACATTATAAAACAACACAAACGTATACTTATGGTGCAGCGAGGGGGACGTATAATTCACGTTTCGTCTTCGGATTAATTAGAAAATTAATTAAAACGTAAAAATTGTAATAGGGGGAATTGGTTGGACAGACTCTGGGGCGGAGGCATGCAAGCAGAATAGGATGGGATCGGTGGTTGTTGCTGTTGTTGGTCGGAGCCTCCTTGTGATTATGATCCCGTAGATCGTCATCATCATCACCATGGACGTTACGGATTACGAATGCGCATTTCCAATTCTAAACTATAGTACAACCGACGCGAGAACGGCAAACACAATTCATTTTAATATGTTTTTAATTGCTCTTATTATGCTGCTTCTTTTCTACATAATGAAAAAAGACTTTTAATGAAACGTGCATGAATAAATATTCAAATCACTCATTTATATTCCCTTTTGATAAGTAGGTTAACTTACGACGATATAATTAACAATTCCAATTCATATTGCATTAATTTCCTTTTTGAGTTATTCAGCCTCTTTCTGTTCAATAATTTTCTATATCTGAAGTATATGCAATGTATATTGGAAAATTCAATGTTTACATCGATAATTCTTAGAATGAAAAATTATTGCATCTTATCGATGCGTAATATCATGAATTTGGAAATTGAAAAATACAATACAACCTTCAGAAAAAAATCACTATTAATTTATTTCATTATGTTTTTAAGTTTTGTTGTATTTTTGATATTTCAATTTTATTTCTATAAACAATTCAATTTGCAATCGTTGACGTATGTTGAAAAAATTCGTTTAGTATATTAATTTAAAACCTGTCTCGCTATATATCCAGACAGACGGCAAGCAGCAATTTCGTTCAGCATTTTTTCTGTCATTTATCTCTATTGTTTGTGTGTCTATATATGTATTCTATTGTTAACATCTCCACGTTTTTGCATTTTGCTCAAGCAGTTTTCCAGCTTTTTCTTTAAAATATTAAAAGCCATTCGAGTTTAGATTGGCCCCGATGGAGAGAGAAAATGACTTTGTATATTGCTGAAAACAGGGATGAGAAAAAAGGGACATTCTAGCTCATATGTATGAACAGTTGCTCGTCATATGGTTGCCCAGCTCTATTAATATTTTTGTTATTAAGATTCCCAAGTTTATTATGTAATGTCGACGTTCTTCTTCCGCTGAAAATGTAAATCAATCTCTAAATGAAGCTCTAAACCGCTACAAAACAAAACGATAACAGAGAGATCAATAGACTTTGAAACAATGCTACTTGTATTTACATTTTCATACAGAAAAGTAATTTTCAATCGGTTTGCAGCACTGTCAAAAGTGCCACGAAATTTATTAATTACATTATTTTCTATAGACGTTCAAAGTGCACAGAATTTGTTTCTATTTTTATGATTTACACAAGTTATTTATCAATTTATGTATATATATATATCAATATATGTAATTTGTTCTTCATAAAAAGTACTGTTTCTTTTCATAAGGAAACTATCTATATTATACAAATAAGATAACTATCGCAGATGCCGAACACCTTATGTCATCAGTATATATAATCCGATTCTTAACAGATGCAATATTATTAATCTCGTTAGTATCCAGTATATTCCCAAAAATAGTTTAGTTGCTAATATAATCTGGTTGATATATACCAGAGGTGGCCAACAAGTCGATCGCGAGACCAATCTGGCAAGATTATGTTATTTTTTACATAGGTAGATATATAAATATTGTATGTATTTCACACCTACCCTCACTTAGACTACGCCTATGACAACAAGTCGATACACCGTACATTTTTGAGATAACCAAATGACAAATATAATATTGATCGCAAATTCAAAATTAGAATGTTCCTTAATTCGATGACGATATTAAACCCTGATCTCTAATAGCAGGAATTTATAATTATATATTTTTATAATATACTAAAATCTCTAACTTGTGATATATTTTGTTAATCGATTTGACATTAAAAATCAATTTAGTTATTTAAAATATAAATTAAATTGACATTTGAGTTTTTCTACATAGATGAATTGAATATCTGAATTATTTTGTACCGTTAAACGTTTCTATGACTTTTATGTCGCATGATTATCCGCTGAAAACCGGAACTTGTAAAATAATTATGATAATTCGATAAAACTGGAATACATATCTATACTAGAGCTTTGGATGACGTTGCGAGTACTTCGTGGGCGAGTCCTGGCTTCGTTAGAGTGTTAATAATACTTTAGATAAGTTCGAGGGTAACATAAGTAAACAAGTATTAATAATATAGCATCAATAAGGTTTACATTTCTTCAAAGATAATAGATTAATGCATTTATTTCTCTCTATTCATAGGCATTTTAATTAAAAACGCTCAATGCTAAAATGAAATAGATTGAGATTTCGCTTTCACAATAATCTGAAGATAGTGAAATTGAAAGCGTTATCGACGAGGCTTGGTTGTGTTTGCTAACGCCATTTTTTACTGCACATTTCATTTTTATTTTATCTCTGTAAACCGGATTGTGCAACCTTTAGAAATCATTGTTTCATTGTTCATGCGATCATCTTGAATCATTTCGACTGTTTTGACTTCCGCCGTTGGTTTTCGTTCTTCTCCTTATTGCTGCTTTGTTTTGTTTGTTTGTTGCATATAAATATGTAAAAGACTGTGAAGGATTTTGCGTTAATGACCATTTTCTTTTCTTTCTTGTTGCAGCCTCGGTCCGTGTGAGATCCAAGAGCCGGTCTGGGCCAAGATGAGTAGCGCCTTGACCGCGGGTGTCACCAAGAAACGGAAAAAATCTGACACCAAGCCTCAAGCTCAAATGTAAGTATCATAGTGTTGTATTGAAAAAGCAAAAATATATATATATATATATATATATA
>NW_017096398.1:0-21219 GCF_001412225.1 Nicrophorus vespilloides
CTCCGATTTACGGCAATTCCCTGAAATTTTCTTTTCTTCCTCCTCCACTCACATACATCTAATATCAACGCTTAGTTAGTATTTCTTAGATACGTTTCGCAATTAAGTTACGATTTCGATTTGAGCGCAGCAATTATTAGTTTATTTTAAATTGTAATTGACACGACACGACACGAAAACTTTTAATTGAAATTTCGACAGTTAATGCGTTCGCTGTGCGAGGCGTTCGTTATGCGAGGCACCACTGTATTACTCATATTGTTAACTGATTGTATCGAATGTGAATCATATTCACTTTTCGATTCTTCAAACGTAAGCAAAGATATTGGTAGTTGAGTGTAGTTAAAACAAAGATTGTATAGAGTATTATTATCGTGGCAATTGTTGGAACTTGCGTAAACAATTCCTCATGAGTCACGAAGTCAGAAAAAAAAAACATCATAATCATCGGTGGTTTCTCTTGCAGGTGAATTTGTTTTTTTTTTAAATTCCGTGTGTTTTAGACTTGCAATCGCGTTGGAAGAAGAAATATCGAAATTTCTTTCCTTCCTAACTGTTGATTTACATCAATCTTGCTTTCCGAGAACGCTTCTTCTGTTTGTTTGTTTGTTGACGTTTCCTTCGTTGGCCGTGCACTAAGTAAGTGTGCGAGAGTGCATATGTATGCATATTGATTGGCGGTCGGCCAATTTTTGTTTGCGAGTTTACAATATTGTATCCGCCTGTAAACAGTTATGGCAGGTTCAGCAACCGTCTAGTTTACGTTCGGGCTTGAGAATGAGGAGGAGGAGGAGGATGAATAAAAATAAATAAATGATAATGGTTGTTGAGAGGAAGGAGGATGGACGAAGGAGGTTGGTCTATTTGCGTACTTAATTCCTTTTTTCTTTCTTTCTTTTACGATCAATCATCTGGTGAGAGGAAGGAAGGTGGAGTGCGTAAGCCGCGTGCGTTAATTGAGTCGTCAAGTGGGCTCTGGTTTGTTATTAATTCGATAATGTTTACTTTTGAAGAGTTCAAACACCTCGGGCGGTCGGAGAGGAAAACGAAAGGAATGGACGAAGAACGAGAGAAGAAGAGGATCGAAATGAAAATACTTTCCGTCTCCTCACCAATCACTATTCACTTCACCACCAACAATTGTTGTGATTGGTGGCCGAATTACCGAAAGCGCATTCCGCAGATAATCGAAAAGATTCTTAGAAGCGACGAGGCCTCCTCCTCCGTTCAGTTCTGACCCCGTTTCCGGTCACCTCCTCAGCCCAAATAAATGAATTATTCAAAGAATGAAAACAAAACAAAAAACAAAACAAGCTAACAAAACGAAATCACGTCGGCTTCTCGGTTAATTCTTCTTCAACTTTACAAAAAAAAAAAAAAAACGATGATAAAGAAAGGGCAAGGGTCAAAGGTGTCGGAAAACGTTGATTATTAACCCCCAGGTACAACAACAACAACAGAAGAGGCAAAAAGTAAAACTGATTCGTTGATATCGATGTGAAGTCTCAGCGGCAAAGCTTCTTGAGATTGTTATTCTAATGCGGAAAATTCTAGTCTCTCACGCCGGTACACAATTTTTTTTTTTTGCGCGCGCTTTGCATACCAGACCTTATTATATGCAAAAATTACGTTGGTTTTTCTCGCTCGCTCATTGCATACGATTATTAAATCATTAATTTACTTAATGGAGCGCCCTGCGCGGAAAGTTTTTGTTTCCTGCAGACTTGTCCTGCAGAGAGAGAAGGAAAGAGAGAATGTTACGTAACGTTACGATCGTTTCCTGCGCTCTCTTTCCGTCTTACGCAAGTTGCTAAAACCGCCTCCTTTGTTGCGCGAATTCGAATTCCAACTTCTCTCCTCCGGTTAGGTAATTGTCGTCGCGTGTCTGCGCACTTTATTTGGGACGCGAAACTGGAGAATACGTCTTCGTTTAAACATTTGATTGCATTACTTATGAAGGAAGAAATTTTATTGTTTGATGATTTTGTCTTATTGCAGTAAGTGAATCATATGTTGCGCGTTTCGGAATGTTGCAAATATTACGTATGAATTTATTGCATGAAAAGTGTACGTGGTGCCGGCGGGATTAGAATGTATGTATTGTACGAATGTGTATTGCTTTGTGTGCGAGCGAGCGAGCGAGTGAGTGTGTATGAAAATGTGCAAGGTAGTGAGATTGTTCACTTGCATTGTAAAGAGCGAGGGGGACACACCTAAAAGCAGGTTAGCGCGCATTGCTCCACTTTATATAATACGCGGCGAACCTTTTTTTGCGAAATTCCGAACGATTTCAAATAGCGCGCAAAATCACAGACGCACGGACTTCTTTCGTTGATAGATAACGATGGAATGATGTTTGGATGATTCATCTTATCAGAATTTGGAGCGCGTTTGCTTTGCTTCTGACACACCATTGATATGAGGTGGCGGAGGAAATGTTTACTCTTTTACTGTTTATTTGTAATATCGACTCTAAACTTTCGTCTGTTTGTGCGTTTTGAAATCGCGTCTTCTCTGACTTGTTATTTCGGTGCGCTATTGCTGCTGCACTCGCGCTCTGCATGCACCGATTTTGCTACGATAACAACAACAATATTCATGTGCAGCAGTAGCAGCCGCGCGCGTAATATCATCTGTCCTTGATAGACGTATGCGCTTTGTAACATATCGCTTTGGATGTACCTTAAATCATTGTACAAACTATAAACTGAAATTCCGTATAGACGAGACTTGTGATCGTACCGTAGTTTTTTTTTGTTAGCAGTTGCATGTTTAATATCTATATATATATGTTTGTTATTATGTGTAATTATTTGCAGAGAGTCTGAAATGATGATGGTTGGTGATTGTCGTAGGTTGCGTAGGAGGATCGAGTCTTACAGGCGAAGACAAAGTGACTGCATGCCGCGCTTCGATCAATCGTTCAACGGGCTGTGCGAGCAGAACCTCCAGGACACTCTGCAGCTGAAGCAGAGGTATCTGGATCAGAAGACCAAGAGGCCCGCAAAGCCCAAAGACAAGAAGCAGCAGGACACGATCCAGAGCAGCGTGCACGTGGTAAGTTCGATGCACACACACGTGTTTCCCATTTCACTAGATTTGTACAACCAACCAACCACCATCATCCTTCCCCCCTAAACCTAAAGATGTGGGCTTCCTCCATCACCCCCGCATCTCTTCCGCTCCAGCAACAGAAAAAATATCGATCAGGCAGCCGGCTGCCGGAAGAAAACGATCGTATTACTACCACTTCTACTGCATCGATCGAAGAAGCTTCATTTATCTTTTCAATGGAAACTCTCTTAAACGCAACAACGTTCCGTGTCTCTTTAACTTCTTGCATTCGACTCTTCTTTTATTGACGAATCTCCGAGTCGTTAAAGCCATTTAATAATACCATAAAGCTCCTCTCGCTCATTTGCCGTTCACGCGTTCGTGCACACGCAGCCTCCGCGTCGAGAAATTAATACCGAAGCTAAAGGGATACAAAAAAATAAACAAACAAACAAAATAAACTAAGAAGCAGTGGCAGCGTCCAACGGAGACTTAATGATATTTAATTAGCGAGAAAAACGAAATCTGCAAATCGGCATATTTTTTTTATAACCGTGTTTAATCAACTTGATGTCGTTTTTTAATTGTCTCTTAATTTCTCTACACTAATCACTTTTATCAAACTGTCTGTCCACTGTATCGTTTTCTATTGGTTTTTGAGCTACGTAGATTTGGTTTTGTAACATTCGTAATGATGCTGAGAGCTGTGTGTGTGAGTGCGCGCGCTCTGCTTTCGCCCAGTGATTCATCAACAATTTACTCAATTAAGATAAAGTTTTAACGATCGCGGAGGACATAAAACATGCGGAGCTCGAATCAATTCGAAGCGTGTGCATTTTTAATGTTTCTCGGTGGATGCTGACAATGAAAACAAACGAACGCGCATACTTTTTTTCGTTTTGTTTCGTCGATTCGTCGAGCCTCGGGGGGAATCACCACCGTTGTCTCTTCGTCCTCTTGTCACTGGTCTCTTCTCCGCTTGGTCGGTCGGTGTGCGCACCAAATCACGCAAGCCGAGACCGAGAAGAAGATGAAAAAAAAAACACACAACATATAATAGCCGCTCATTTGCAATCCGCAATATCTACCTGCCATTTACCTTCTTCGTCTTACCTCGCCGCCGACGTAAATGTGTCTTCTGCATTGTAATTTGCAAAGAAACGCCAACTCGAATAACGTACTTATTTAAATAGATCACGGGATGATGGAAGATGATGATGCTGATCGGTGCCGGCCTCAGATCCGACTCTGTCTGAATATACGACAAAAGGGAAGAAATCATGCAATTTACGTGAATTGATTTTTTCCCATTCGCGCTTCATCCTTCTTTCAGAGAAGGAAAAAAAGAACGGGCATCCTTTGAATTCGGTTTTTCGCAAGAGGAAACAACTTGTTGTGTAGATTTAATTTAGCAACAAGTTGGCGGTGAAAAGAGAATTAAAAAAAAATTAAAAGGATATGAAGAAGGAGCGAAGGAGGAACAAAGAGACATAATTAATAATGCAATGGGACGTTTTGCGCTCGAGCAATTAGTTTTCTCGACCGGTTAATTAAGGCCATTTTGTGTGTGATCGTGTCTCTCTCTGTACGAGCACGTGGAATTGTATGTGTCTCAATTATCCGACTTATTTACATGATGTTGTTGTTGTTGTTGATGATGCGAAGAAGACGAAAACGACGACGGTGGTACACGAAAAACGCGCGCGACGCAGTCGTAACTCATCGCCGAAGAATCCGCGAGAGAAAAGAAAGGAACGAAGTGGTAACAAACCAAAAACAAATACGGGTGAATACGGCAGCAGCAACAGCAACAACAACAACAAAAAAAGAGAAAGGAATTTAGATCTATAAATAGGTCTTTATCCGAAACGAGGAGGAAAAACGCAACAGCTTTTAGTAATTTTATTACACTTAACCAGGCGACTTGGAACGACCCAACAGAGGCCGCTAATTGAAATTAACATTCCCAATTAAGGCTATTGCTTATTAACTTCATGCATTCTATGTACTTTCTAATGATGGTCATTATTTTTTTTTTGTTGTTGTTCCTCTTTCGATCGTGTGTCAATGTTATAAAACAGTTTTGGTCAACATTAATTGATCCGAAGTCGATATGATTATTTTCAATCATTTGTTACTTGGCAAGTAAGACAAAAGTCTGTTACTTTTAAAGATGCGCCTCTTCGCCTTTATAGCTTATTTACACATCTGCATGTGCAGCGGGGCGTGATGATTCAGAGCGACCGGAGCTGGTAAATATGTCGGTATCGAGATTATGGTGATGTCTTCTGCACGTTGGGAGAGATTTCGAAATTTGTCCGTTTTTGCGTTGCCACTTCACAAACGTCCGAACAATAAAAACTCTTCGTATTGTTATTGTTTGTATTTCCTATCGCCGTTATCGTCGTCCACGTGCGCTCGATTCTTCGTAACGCCTGTACAAACTGTTCGTTCCGCTTATCGTCGCCGTTCAAATATGTTTGCGTAAATCCTTCGGAGAAAAACGGAACGGAAAATCACAAGAAATTCAAGCAAACTTTTCTTTCGGCGCCGCCACGGATTTATTGCGAACGACTCTCGGGTTTTGTATAAATAAATAAAAAAGAAGCCCTTCACTTCTTTCATCTTCTCTCGCGTAATTTAATAACGACTTAATTTCGAGTCGAAAGAGGGGCAACTTTCCGACTGCTCTTTGCTAAATCATTAACAAGCTGAAACGCCCACGCTGACTGTTTCTTTTTCTTTTTCATCTTTTATTCTTTGCATTGCCCTTTTCTGGACTTTGATCCATCATCATTGCTGCGAATGGAAACGTTTACACGGTGTTAGTTTAATTGGTGTCCGATATGGTCATCATATTAACTCGTATGTTAATACATCTTGAGGTGCAATCATGCAGTTCAAAGAAGAAGTAGAGGAGGAGGAGGATGATGATGCGAACGGCGTTTACGAGCGTAATTGAATTATTTAGGCATTCAACTTGGCCACAGCAGAATGCTGCATATTGATTCCATTGAACTCGCTCACTGCGTCCGTTCTCTCCTTCTCTCTCTCTCTCGATCTTCTACTTGTTCTTCTTTGAGGCTCCTCAAGATTGTGCATTTCAATCACGTCTCGTTGAACAATTAATTGGCCGTCGCGGAAATGTCACCGCCCTCTCTTTTGCCCGAAGACATTCCCAGAAATGATGGTAAAGTAACGACAATAGTGTTCTTTCGGTGTCCGAAGAATGCTCGGAAAAGACTAGACAGGTCATGAATCGATCGTGAATTGGATCACATCGGCTGCGTAAATTTAGACACGGCAACATCACACGCAAGTGCACTTATGATTGCGCTCTAAAAATATTCAATTTGCCACTTAGCTTCAAATACGATGTAGCTAGCGTTCGAATCATGAATCATATAATAATACGTTTCTGGTGGAGTTACGTGTGCGAGAGGATAGGAGGATGACGATTTCCTAACTGACACCTAACGTCTTCGGAATTGTTATCGTTTGTAATTGCTGCTCACACGCGTTTCAAAGCGACGAAGAGAAAACATAAGAAGTAGTCGACGCGCAGCAAACTGTAACAATGGGCAAACTGTACCCAATTTACATAACAGTTTGCCATTTCGCAAACGAAAGATCTCTTTCGTTCCTTCTCTCCAAGTCAACAACAACGAACGCTTAGATATTACATTCATGAAACACAAATATAAACTATAGATTAAAGCAAGAAAAAAAGAAGCTATTCAACGATAATTTAAGTGCGAATCAATTTCTGGAACGAAGCGACGTTGTTCCGTTTAGAAAATCGCAGAAAAATTGTAGAAATCGGACGGAGCGTGTCGAGAGCGCGGAGGCTATATAATAATTTCGCGCAGATGCTGATTGTTTCTTCTTCGCTTTCAAAACAATGCGACTTTCATTTTAGAACTGGATCACCACTAGCAACAGCAACGACGAAAGAATGTTTGTTTGCTAGATTTTGTTTGCATTTTCTTTCGCGGTAATTTCATATGCAGGTGTGTGTGTGTGTTTGCTGACGAGAGGAGAACACGAGAAATCCGAGATCTCTCTCTGCGCGGTCTGCACCATAAACAAAATAATAAAGGACTCTGCGTTCGTTCCTCTTCGTTTTTTGTTTTGTTGTTGTTCATTTGTTCCTTTTTCTCGGTACGCTACTCTGCGCACATACTAATGGCGTAATGGCATAAAACGTTAAGTTTGTGGCATAATTTTTCGAAATACGGTCGGGCCGAACGAAGGAAGGAAGGAGAGCCGAGAAGGCCGAAGGCTTCCCGTTCTTCCCCCGCGCGCTTCCCCCACGTCTCTCACTCTTTCGTTCTCTCTCACTCTCTCTCTTTCTTTCTCCCTACGGCCGGCAATTTATACCTGAGTTACGTGAACATTTTCCAGAGAATCGCCGCACATAAAGCGCTTGATAAATTTGCCAACAATACTGTAAATACTTTGGTTTCTTTCTTTTCATTCGAATAATTTACGCGCAGCATTGCAATACAATAATATAATTGGGGAGGCACGACGCGATGTAGGGAAAACTCTGAATATAAATATACGCGATGGATGGATGGATGGATGGATCATGGGTATTATTGTTGGAAAGTTGAGTCATATTTAAAAAGGTCTATTGGTGTAGATGAGGAATGTCTATGAGAAGTCTTTGTCTGAAGCTTTGAGTGTGTTGTGTATGTGTGTGGTTGAGTGTGATGGGCAAACATAACCAGTTTTAGTTGAAACATTCTGGTCGGTGGAAGAGCAAGAAAAAGAAAAGGAGACGAAACGAAGGTGACAAAGGCGCGCCGAGATAGTCTCTCTTCTCTCCCCCCGAATGAATATGCAGTCCGATGCGATGACGAGGCGACGACGACGACGACGATTGCTACGAAGAAGGAAGGGTCGGTGGTCTGTCGTTCGGTCGCTCTCGCCCTCGCTCTTAAAGGGAATTTTCGTAGAATATTGTAGAAGGGAGGGGTGAGATCGCCGCCTTCGCCATCCGTTGCTGGATTTACAATTTTCCTCTCTTTTCTCTCCTCCCATCCGATCGAAATCCATACCGTCCCCCATCCTGCTCATGCATGTTCTTGTCACCTCTTCTTTCTCTCCTTACTTTCACAATTATTGCATTTGAAATTGTCGTGCACTTTTATTTATGCACTCTGAAATTAAGCTGAAAATCTCTTTGTGCGGCAATTTTCTGTGCGACGATTGTTTTTTTTTTAATGGTAGATAATAGATTTGAAATGAAAAAGAAATGAAACTGATAATGGACTTTTAGTTTCTTGCTTAACTCTAAACGAATCGGATGGAGTTGTTGCGAGTAAGTGTCTGCCAGATCTGATGGGTTTTATTGATTGTTGCTCTCTTCTGTTTTCTCTCGTTTTTCCTGCAGCAGCAGAAGTTCCTGAAGCGATCCGCGGAGGATCACGATCCGGGCGGACCCGGTGGTCAGGACAACAACAGCTTCGAGCCGCCGGTGAAGTTGCAATGCACGACTCAGCACGGCTCCCACCAGCCGGAGGGGTTGACCAAGTTCTCCGTCGAGATCGTACAGCAGCTCGAGTTCACGACGTCCGCGGCGAATTCGCAGCCGCAGCAGATCTCGACGAACGTGACGGTGAAGGCGCACACGAATGCGTCGGTGAAGAGCGACGTCGCCTCGCCCAAATCGAATCCGTCGACGCCAGGAAACAACAACAACAACAAGAATCTGAGTATGGGCGTCGGCGGAGTCGGTATGGGTGTCGGAGTCAACAGCGGAGGAGGCAATGTTGACGTGAGTAACCTAGTGGAGTGCGTGAAGCAGGAGCCGAACAATGATTTCGCGGACTTGGAGGAGTGCGCGGCAGCAGTGGAGAAGGACGCCGCGAACGGAGGCATGGGCTTCGGCGGCATCACCGATCTCATCGGGGACGACACCAACGACGAGATCTTCACGTCGCCGGCCTTCAAGGATCTCATCTCAGATATCTCCAGCTATCCCGAGTTCAACTTTGACTTTGAAGATAAGCACGACGTCGATCTCAAGGTGGAGGATCTGAAGGACATCCCTATGGTCGGCGGCGGCGGAGATCCGAAAGGTGGTGGCGGCGGCGGTGGTGGCAACACGCACAGTCCTCTGGTGCAGGGCCAAAACTATTCGCCACCTGTGTTCGAGAACAAGGGACGGATGCCGCCCTACTCGAACATGGACTTCACCAAGACGGAGCTCAGTCCGGCCGCTCAAACTCTGAAGCAGATGGCCGAGCAGCATCAGCACAAGAACCAGATGGGTCTGTCGTTCAATCCGGGCGGCGGTCGAGCGCCCAATTCCCGTTCCCCATATCCCGACTTCCAACTCGGAGACTACGGCAGTCCGAATCCCCCGAATCCCGGCAACTACAAGAGCAGTCCCAGCTTCCCGCAGGCGGCCGACATGATCAAGCAGGAGATGATCTTCCAAGGCAGCGATTACGACATGAAGCGGAAAGGCGGCATCTACAAGCAGCAGTACAGCCCGTACGGCAGTCCCAGCCCCGGGAGTCACGGCAGTCCCGGATACCTTCCGCGCAGTGCCAACACCGGGACAAACAACAACGGCACGTCCGGTGGTGGAGCGCCCAACAACGGCGGTGCCGGATACAGCGGCGCGACGCCCCCGAGACCGCCCTCCGGTCCAGGAGGCGGTGGCAACAACAACAACAACGGCAGCAACAATAGTAACGTCAACAACGGCACCACCCTCCAGATCAATCAGGCCCAATCGATGCATATCAGTCACGGACACAACATTCAAGTAAGTGTCTACCGCATGTTTAAACCATCTAAAACACAAAAATTGCAACTGCAACACTGCAACGAAAGAGCTCTCCAACTTTCGCTCAGCTCGAACTTCCTTCCCATTTCATTTGTTCTTCTCTCGCCATTCTTTCGAAAGCTGCTGAGAGAGGAGAGCAACGCATAAATAACGAATAATCCTTTTAAAAAAAGAAAATAACGCAATTCGTTCCATAAACACTTGAAACGAACGGAAAAATATAAATATCAAGTGTGTGTGTGTGTGTGAAAGGCGTAAATAAGGTGAAGAGAAAGACATTGTTTGTTTTGCACTATCTTCCCTTGCTTGCTCTGAACGGTGCAACTTCAAATAGAAAGTTGTGGCGTCTTTTTAATGCTATTTTGTTTACGATCTTTGAACGTTCGTTTAATTTATCTCGATATCTGCTACTCGGCTTTATGTTGATGACAAGTCTTTTATGTTTTCTATCAAAATGAAAATGCAATTATTGAAATCCAAAGCAGTTGCCATGTAGCAGTGTGTATATATATAGTTTGATTTTAATTCGCAACGCGTTGTCGCTATTATTTTAAAATAACTAATGAATATATTATAATGAAATAATTGGTGATGGATTGAGTGGGGAGAGAGACGTTGTCTAAGGTGAATGGGTCAAAGATCGAGTCATTAATGAGCTGAGATTGATTTTTATGAAGCAGATCAGATGGACCTAGCTAGACTAGTCTTGTACTCATATGAAACGAAAGAAGTTTTGGTACGGTATGCGGATGATGGTATGCGTTGTTGCCGTGGGTTTTTGGGTCCCCGCTTTCCTATAATAATGTAACGAGTCGAGTCGCGTTGAGTTGAGTAGTAGTGTTGATATGTAACGAGGCTATATAGAGTGAGGCATTATAGTGGAAGTGGACATTGCGGCACGAGTGTTGACCCGCCTGCGAGTGACAAGCGGATCAATATTTAATCAACAAGGGCTGCACTGATTGGCTTACACACATACACACACTCACCCTCACACTCACTTCCTCCATATTATACTATATATTACTTGCAGTGCATGGATGCTATGTTAGTATTATAGCATAGTCTGTTTCGGAGGGCGGATTTTGAACGGTCGCCAACCGATCAACATTCATGTTGCTCATTATTGCCAATAAACCAAACAACCAAAAACCCACCACCCTTACTTTCAATGATTATGCGGCTGATGCTGCTGCCGCTGCATATGCCCTTTTGCCCATTTTACGACACGTCGAACGAAATGCCTCTGGGCATTTATCATTTAATCCGGACGCGCACAACAAATTGCACAAACATTAATAAAATCTAAACGTCATCCGTCCGTACACCATTAATTGTTTGGCTTTGACCAACCCCCTCCGGTCATTTAAATTGCATCATTACATGCACACACACATACAAAAAACAGAAATCATTATATTACACCATACAGGAACAGCAGCCTCTGATGAATCTCTCAATTAATCTCAATTCATACGCAACGCACAAATTCAAGTCATTATGCTTTTTTTAAGTTGATTTAAACTTATAAGAGTTTAATATAACTTAATCAATATAATGAACATATTTAAGTTACCACAATTGACATTCTTATGGCTTTTTTTATCATTTATGCAATTTACGTCACTTGTGTTACTATTTAGAAGACGTAGAAGACTTCTGCTCTCGCTCTCTTCGGTGGTCTTAGATGCGATATAACGTCGAGTAGGCGTCGTGTGACGTAAGTCCGAATTGACCAACCTACATGTCTCGACGAGCCGACGTCGTCTTCATCATCAATGGTTCTCGAAGCCAATAAAGCCGAGCAAGCAGGAAACGCGAAATGTCCAATTGGAATATACTATGAATATGGAATGTTGAGTGAAGGACAACAGTTGCGAAAATGTAGAAGGGGGCGAGCGAGCGCGCGAAGATTTCCAAAAGTTAATCCGGTGGATGAACGGCATTAAATGATTATCGAATGATATCCGAAGAAGTGAGCAATGGAATGCGGCGTCGTCGAGGGCGCTGTGTGTGTGCGCGCGAGAAAGATGGTGCTGGTGGTGGAAGGGTGGGAGATTTTCCAAGGGTAAGAGAACGGCGGCGGCGGCGGAGGGTCAGACAGGCCGGGAAAGCCACCGCCGCGCCACATGGAAAAGCCGAGGAAGAGGAGGTTTAGTGGGTCGGGGGCGTCGGTTGAAGGAACGAAGGGCGGGCGGAAGGGAGAGTGAGAGGGTTTTGCAGTTGTGGCCGGTGACTCGGGCTTTGAATCGATACCACCGAGCTGGGGGGGGGACCCCCATCGGACCATCCCCGGGGACCCACAGATGCTGATATACACACCTAAACCACCGCCAACCGCCGCCGCCCCTCTCCAACACACACACACCCACATTCACTTGTTATATCAAAACCACCTTCGCAATTACATAATCCCCTTCCGATGCGCCATTCCTCCGCCAAACATTCCCGTTGTTTGCATGCAAACTCCAATGTTTTATCGCACTCTGCTAATTTGCAATTAATATATATCGCGAGTGCATCATCGTTACGAACGAAGCCACTTTGCTAATCGAATCGTCCACCGTCTCTCATCGATCCTCCAAATCCACAAATTGTTGCAAGCGAAACGCAAAATTGTCATTGATTATCTCAATAATTTCATCATAACCAAAAGATCGTTTCAATCATTGGCGTCAATCTCGAAAAGCCCTCTTCATTCAATGTTACAAAAGGGCATTCACGCTCTCTTCGTATCGCTGCACAAAACGTCAATTTACCGACAAACCGATTACGATTTTCATTCACAACAAAAATCGCAATCTTCCAATTACTTGATCTCCCTCAATTCTCCTTCAATAATCAGGAAACGTTTCAACGATAATATTTTTAGATTTACTCTATAGAAATTTTTTTCTATACATGTATGTTTGGTGAAGGCGGTAAATGCATGAAATTGCAATTGTTTTGGGAAAAAAAACTTCACGTTTTCTTGAACGCCAAAACGAGAGAATCGAGGAGGCGTTTGAAACGTGCGTTACGCAAGGACCTCGTCTCGCCTCTCTGCGATTGCGTAACGTCGATGTATCTGTCGCTCTCGTTGCTGCAATTAATTATTTAACGTTGCCTTTTTCATGCGGCAAAAGTTTTTTTTCCTCCGCGCGGAAGGCGCCTCCTCCTTCTCTTCCTCTTCCACGAGAAGAGAGGTTTAATGAGCTGGCTAGAGACGAGGGGACCAGGAAAAACGTCCAGAGGAGAGGAGAGTTGAGGTACAGGAGGAAGGGAATAAAAATAAATGGATCGCGGTTGGCGTCGGGGGGACTGGTTGCTTGTTGATGATCACCATGGTGATGGTAATAATTATGGTGGCGTCGGAGGAGAGGGAGGGAGGAAAACGTAACGCGACGGTGGATGCCGTTACATAATAATTATAAAGTGTCAAATGCGAGTGTTTATATTTATGATAAACCATAATTTCCTGCGGTGTGTAATGCTGTAGCAGGATGGTTTTATCAAGACTATGTATGTATGAATGCTGCGTTCTATATAAGAGTGTGTGTATGCATGCATCGTTCACGTATATAAACAGAGATCATTGCTCTGGCATAAAACTAGGCATCAGGCAGCAGGAGGGAGGCTCCGGCCTGATGACGACTAGCTGGCTAGATAGCAAGCAAGCAGCTAGCAAGCTCTTCGTGCCCGAGGCGATCTTCATAAAATGTGTATACACTTCTTCTCTACTCTTGATTCTTTGACCGAAGAGAACCACCAACTACCACCAATGACCACATTTATCTACCAGCAGCAGCAGCAGCATCCAACTCTTTCATCTACCATAATCAATCGATTTGAGACTCAAGACTCATCCACCTCGATCGACTTTCGACATACGCACGCACGCAAACACACACAAACACTCACGTATTTATAAACTCCTCTCCAATAATTATAATCCGCGAATGTGCGTCCCCCCTATAAATAGATTTCAAGTTGAGTAACCGACTATTATTGATCCATCCGACAGTCGCGAAAGACACACACAATTCTACAATTACAAAGAGAAACTAATCCGTACAGTCATAATTACAAGTTTACTGATATACACAATGCTGCTGACGCCTTATCGGCGTTGTTTATTCAATATTCGCAGACAATTTTGTTAATGATTGCGCGCGGAAAGTCTTTGCCGGTCCTAATTACCAAATATAAAACAGATTGCGGCAAAAAAAAAAGGAGAAAATCGAAATCGACGATACGTAGACGAAAAACACATTCCTCACTTTTCGGAGTAAACAACAAACAACATTGATTACAAGTTCTTCAATTAAAGTTTTTTTTTTGTTTTATAAAGTGCAATTTAATTGGGTGTACCGCGAGGTAAGGTACTTTCTGCTCATTTGTTTTTCTTCATTTTGAAATCATTGTATAATGGAAATATATGCTCGAGCGTTAAGGTTCCAATATGTATTCGTTAAATATTTGATGCTGCAAATATTGTCTCTGGGGGGTTTGGTCGATTTTCCCTTTTTCAACGTCAAATTGGTCGGTTTGTGTGTTGGCGCAATGAAAGATCCACCCTTCTTTCATTGCGCCAACACACAACACATGTAAATAATAAACATTTAATGAGAATTAGCGGTGTTGCTGTTGTAGTTGCGCTCTTCTCTGTTCTCTTCAATTTTGATGCATGCTCCTCCTCGTCCTTGTGTGCATTGATTGGGGATTCTGTTCGGTTTAAAAAAAAAAGCCAAACGATTTTCGCCACCGCCGTCGCAGCCGTCTCGAACAATAACATATCAACAAGTTCAGTTACGTGAAACAACTGAACCCTCCACACTATTACCTCCCCTCACGCTCGTACCGCCACTTTCCACGTACATCTGTCTGCTATCTTTCTCTCTCTCTCTCTCTCTCCCCCTTATTCGTGTCTAGTCTTCTCTTTTCGACTTGTTCACCCAAACTATCCACGGCCCCCACGATCGCATAAACCTTTCCACCCTTACGCAATATCAGTCTCTCTCTCATTTTTATTTACTTTTTTTTTTCGTCCATATATTATTATTATTAGTTCTGTTGGGGGCTGCTGCTCTGCGCAACTCTACGCTCACCCCATGGAACATATTTTTTGTCACCCCTTAATGGAAAATTGGGGGAGAAAGAAAGATGGTGTGCACGTACGTACACTCAACGGAACGCCAAGGTTGCATGGAAAAGCACCACAACAACAGTGCGGCGTTGCGTATTCTATCCTATTGAATCAAAGAAACAAAATAAAATGAGTAGATAGACACGCAACCTTCTTTTGAATTTCCCGCTAAATCGTGGAGCGCCCTTTTCGTCCCTTTATTTCCAGTGGAATGGCATAAATTTAGTGATAATCTTTCACCTAGATATTGTATGCTTATTGCTTCTTGACTTGTTGTTAAATTCCGACAATAATTTATGTTATATTTGACGAAATCAATTAACATTACAATTAATTTAATTATATGCAGATTTTTTATTAATTCATACAGTTTGTATGCATTTTGAGGATTAGATTGTTGTAATGTTAAGTTAAATATTAAAAGCGTTGATGTTTGGGGTGATGGTGTTGATGAAGGGCAAAGAACTGGGTTGAAACTAGCATAGATTTCTCATTGCACGAGGATGGAGGAGTGTTTAAGACTCGGTTCTTCTCTATACATATATACACACACAGATATATATATATATATGTATCGCATGTATATGTATCGAATAACTGCATTTTGCGCAGTGCAGGTTAACGTAGATAACGGCTTTGTCACTTATATTCTCGAACGAGGAAGCGAGCATCGAGCAGTCCGGACGGAGGATTCCCACGGGCAGAGAAGAAGACGGCGGCGGCGAGCGAACGAGCTAGCAAGCCAAGCATCGCACACACCGTCGGCTCTGGTTGCTGCTGCTCCTGCGGCCGCCTTCTCCATCCATCCTCCTCCATCCAATCCGTACAACACTGCGCGTGCCAACACATCCATCCACACTCTCTCTCTCTCTCTCTCTCTCTCTGTCTCACGCTTTATTCCATCATCTCTTTGTCTCTCTCAGACACACGCGCTCCCTGCATTCGGCTTGCCTTTGGGATCACACAAAGGGCAAGACGAAAAGCAAAACCGTTTTATGCTATGCACCAGCAGCCCTTTTGGGAGAGGAGGGCGTGTGCTAACACACATATAACTCTTCTAATCCTGCCGCTGCCTTCTCCGTCGCAACCACCGTCGCCGCCACTTGTATATATGGCTAATCAATACGCGCGCGCGGAATCCGGAAAATTTTTCAAAGTATTAAAATTCGAATCGCGCAAGAACTTTTCGTCTACTCTTAACAACATTTGCTAGATTCTTCCATTATTTCGATATATTTATATAATAGATGTGCTGTTGCACAGTTGTGCTGTTACATTTCCAATATAGTTGATAACTGTTTACTATATAGTAAGTAGTAAGGTCGAGCTGAATCTGCGTCTGCATAGAAATGTTTCTTAATTTCTTTCGTTTTAATTTTTTTTTGGACCATCTCTTTAAGGTCTCTCGTTGATGCTTGATGTCGTCGTTGTTGTTGTTATTTGTAGTAATTTCAAATTCTAACGGGTCATGGAATTAATGTTTGAATGGAACGAACGATGCGTCGTTTCGCTCGGTTGACTGATTGCCGCTTCGGGACGATGATGATATTGGTTTTTGGATTTCATTAGATTCGTGCAGGGCGAAATGGGTTTGACTCGACCGTCTCTCTCCTCTCTTCTCTCTCCTCCACCTACATCCATCCGATCCACCACCCTCTCTAAAGCATATACATGCATACACACACTTTCATACAATTTTCTAGATCAATAGGGATTCACCACACCACACGAAAGTATGTCTGTGTGTGTGTATAGATTTTCCGTTCGCTCTCCGCTGTTGCGAAATTGAAATATCTGCATGTAACTGTTAAATCTCGATGCTTATGCTTATATTGTTGTTGTTTTCGTATTTTAGGTGTCCGCTGGTCAACATCTACACCTCAGTGGCGATTTGAAGGGAAACGTTTCGATAGCGACGCAACAGGGGCTGCATTTCCAGCAGCAACAGCATCAAAATCAACATCAACATCAGAATCAACAGCAGCAGCAGCAGCAACCGCAACATCAGCAGCAGCAACAGTCGCAACATCAACAGCAGCAGCAACAGCATCAAAATCAAAACCCCGCAGCGGGCGGTAACTCGCAGAACTCGGCGCAGAATAATAGTCAGCAGGGCAATCAGCAGAACGTGTCTTCGAATCCCTCAAACAATAATGCTCCTGGTAATCAGCAATCAAATCAACAGCAGCAGCAACATCCTTCGGCATCGCTGCTGTCGGATGTCGGACACGGTGGTCCCATGCAGCAGCAGCCGAACAATATTCCCGGTATGCAGCAGAACGTGAACCATCAGAATCCCACTATGCAGGCGAACAGTGGAGGACCGATGGGACCCGGCGGTATGATGGGTGGTATGAACCAGCACCATGGAATGGGCGGAAATCAGCACCTGGGGCCGCAATCGCAGCTCGGCGATAGTAGCTACTCGATGACCCAATCGCAGACGATCAATTTCACGCAGCAGTCGCTCAGGCAACGGAACGGCGGTGGGATGGGACCGATGGGCGGTGGTGGCGGACAGATGGGCGGTCCGATGGGTCCCAACAGTATGAGACACATGAGTCCCATGGACCAGCAGAAGCTGGTGCAGCAGCAGCAGCAGATGCTGAGGGCGCAGCAGCAGGCAATGCAGCAGCAACAGCAGCCTCTGCTTCTGCGGCCGCCCCCGCCTGATTACAAGACGACAGCCGGTATGATGCAAGGCATGGGCCCGAGGTACGGAGGTCCAGGAGTCGCTCCGCCCACGAACATCAGGCGGATACCTCACCAACAGATGCCACCTTCCGGTAAGCATATTTATATTGTTGTTTTTGCGTTTACAACAATAATACATTTGTTCTTCATTCGTAGGTCCTATGATGAGGCCGCACAACATGTACATGATGCAGCAGCAGCAGCAGCAACAACAGCAGCAGCAACAGCAACAACACATGACCAGCAGATCCATGTATCCAAGGCAGCAGGCGCCACCTCCGCAATCCACGATGGATGCAATGCCGCAGCACGGGAGCGCCGAGTGGCGTCACATGATGATGGCGCAACAACAGAGCAACAGTTTCAATGCTCAGATGAGGCCAAACTTCCACAACCAAGGTTCGTAGTAGCGAGTATCAACTCTTGTCCGTACAGTTAATATTTTCATGATTTTGCAGGATTCAATATGAATACGGCAGGGATGCAGATGCAATCGATGCAGCAGCAGCAACAGCAGCAGCAGCCACAGCCGCCTCCGCAGATGCGAAGTCAGCACGGCGGAATGGGTGGAGGAATGGGTGGTCAGGGGCAGATGATGGGTCAGCAGGGAGTGGGGCCGATGGCTCAAATGAACTCGATGAACCAGCAGATGATGATGCAGCAGCAACAGCAGACGGTCGTGCAGCAGCAGCAACAGCAAGCCAATACTCAGGTATTGTATGCAGACAGACGCACAGACATGCACCCCCCGTTGCAATCGCACGGCGGTGCGAGAGGGATGAAGCGTGGCGGTTGGATGATGGAGGGTAATGGAGAAAATAATTTGCAGATGTCGATGACAAACATCCACATGCAGCAATCTCAATCGTTGTCGGTGTCGAGTCAATCGATGCACCAACAACAACAACAACACCACCAACAGCAGCAACAGCCAATGGGCAATCAGCAATTGGTGAGCGCCGCCGCCGCCAACAATTCGGCAAGCAGCAACGAGCTGTTCGATATGTTGGGTATTCAAGGAGATAGCGGGCTCACGGAGCAGGAACTGCTCAACACCTTTGCCTCGGACTCCTTTAATCTCAACGATATCGGCTTCTAATCTATCGCCGCCGCCGCTCTTCATCATCATCATCATCATCCATATCCTCCACAAAATCCCCATCCCATTTCCACCATCGCGCGTCACGCCACAAGAGAAATATTTATAGATTTTTTATATATATACATATATTATATATTTTTGTATATAGATTTTTATTGCTATTGTTTCGTTGAAATCAACAGATCGCGTTTATTTATATTAGTAATATCGTTAGGGAGAAAAGGTATCTCGCAAAAATAAAACGTAATTAAGAGGATGATGATCTGCTCGACCAAAAGGACAAAGAATGAGAATAATGTATAATGAATGAAATCACTGCCACGAAAGACATAAAACACACACACACTCACACACACATACATACATACCAAATAAAAACAACAGCAAAAAACAAAACATGAATTCATCTCTATTCTTTTTTTTGTACTAGCAAATGGATCCAAGCATCATATATACATATACTACTACTATTATTAATAATAATAATAATGATAATAATAATAATAATAAAGCACATTGTAAACACTAAGGCAAAGAACAAACATGAATTCGAGAGCTGTGACAATTTACACTGATTGGTTGTTTTCTTTCTCTTTTTCGTTTGTTTGTTTGTTTGTTGTTGTTGCTGTTGTACTGCGGTGCCAGTGTATTTTTTTTCTCTTGTCTTTGTCTCAAAAGAAGACTAGTGTATAAAAGGAAAATCAAATACAATTAATACATTAATCGAATAATCCATTGGAATACTATAATAATACTTATATGTAGGACGTGTACATAAATAACCATTGACGAGTTCATATCAGACTATCGTGACGAAACAAGAAACAAAACAAGAAAAACAAAAATTACGTTACGATCCTCCTTTGTTTCGTTTCATTTTGTATGCTTTGTGTTGTCATCGCGACTAAAAGAAAGAAAATGAACTAAACGAAAGCAAGAAAGAATAACTAATTATTAGAGATGAGACTAGTTGAATTGTATAAAGTAAATTAAAAAAACAGCAAAAAAGAAAGTACTAAAGCGTTTGTAAACACTTAAAACACGAATATATTTGTAATTAATTAAAATTTAAATTAAGCGGACGTTACGATCATCATTATCATTATTATATATATATATATATAAATATTAAAGAAAAAAAAACTACCTATTACGGTTTCCTTAGTGCAGTGTAAATAGGATTAAGTGAATGTATTATGATTAACGATATTTAGATTTAAAGGATATATATATATATATATTTAAAGAAAAGAAGGAAATTGATGCGACGTGAAAAGTCGTGTATTTAGGCGAATTATTAAAGAAAAGAAAAGAAAAAAAACAAAACGCGATCAAACTACTAGTGGAAATTTGTTGCTTCTTTTTCATTTGTTTTTCTTTCTCTTCGGGCCGCATCTTCGATCGGAAAGGAACGTCTAGTGCTAGGAGTGGGGGGTGGGTGGGGGTTTTTGAGTTATTGTTTTGTCGAAGGTGTTTTGATTGTTATGAAAGGGTTTTTATTCTTTTTTTGTTTTTGTGTAATTAGGTTCAAAATGCGGAAACACCAATTCATGTAAACGTAGTACAAATTGCGAGAGCGGAGAATATTTATTATATTTACACACACAATATATTAAATAATAATAATAATTAAAATGGGTAGATTATATATATATATAGATAGATAGATAGATATTGTAGATCGATTCTTTTCTGATGCGAAGGTGGCCGGACCTTCCCTTCCACCCCTCCTTCCTTCCTTCATTCGATCGATCAATCATTATGTTTCAGGATCTCAGCTGGCGCGAATTGAAAATGAAAACAAACAAAAATCGTTTCCTCCTCTTCACTCTCTCCCTATCCACATGTCTCCCCACAACTCTTGTCTCTCTAATATATATATTTTTTATTATTTGTTTTTTTGTTTAGTTTCGGTTCTTCCAGAAAGCTAAATTAATTGAAACATTCCAAAAAAAATCAATTGTATGTAATCATTACCCTTCGTTCCTCTCTCTCTCTTTCTGTAAGCATATATTGTTATAATTTTTTTTTGTATACAGCAGTATTCCTTCGAACAATTTATTATATGAAACCATGTGCATTTGTTCTGTCTGTGCACAGACGACGACTATATGTATTTACTACGCATACTATTATTATTACTACTACTACTACTCTATGTAAAAGACGCAATCTTCTCTCTGATTATTAACACAAAAATTGAATATATACATACACACACACATATATATATATTATACATTACATTTATGATTTGTCTCATTTTATTCTTTTTTTTTTTTGAAATATTGTATTTTACTATTATTATTATTATTTTTTATTATTATTATTGTAATATTTATTTATGTGAGTACTTAGACAAATGAAATTGTTATTAAATATTCTAATTTTTATTACCGTACAAGAGTTTATATATATATATTGAAGAAAAAAAAAATAATA